>NC_045735.1:16555494-16855494 GCF_008692095.1 Etheostoma spectabile | reverse complement strand
CCGAGAACTCTCCGCGGGATGTTTCTGTGCTCCAGATCCAGGCCCAGGACCCTGACGCCACGTCCCCCGCCGCTGGTGACACGCTCAGCTACCGCATCGTCAGCGGGAACCCACAGAACTTCTTCGCCATCAACAGCCGCACTGGTGAGTAACAGTGTTGCGTTACAAAAGTAACGCAATTACAGTAATGTATTCCTTTTTTGCTGTAACACAGTAATACAACGCATCACTAATTACATTTGTAATGTGAGTTACAACACATTTTAACGCAACATTTGTTGTTTTTTCTTTAAGAATAGGATAAGAAGAAGTAAATAGTATTGCATTTTATCAGCCGTTGAGGGTTTATGCCTGTAGTGGAATGGCTTTGAATGACGCTTGTCTTTTACTGAGACCATTACTGTTCAATATGTTACAGTTTCCCAAACAACAAAGTGAGCAGATGGCCATGTTTTACATCTATCATCTCATGTTCATCTCCGTAAGCTTGCAAGAGTACACAACAGAAAACTTCCCTGTAGACTACTTCAAAATGAAAGCACTCCCTGTGAGGATTCACAGTAAAACTAAATTACTGTTAAACAAATAAGGTTGTGTACCTTTTCACATATCAGCTGTAAATCATGTACTGTAAATAATGTAAATAGTGAGTTTTAATTACACTAGAATTGACAGTCCTATAGACTACCTTTAGTTTTAAGCTAAACAACATGAATTTCTTATTCAAGTGCTTTACAAACATTTTACAACAATGCCATACTTCAATACAACTGTAATGTAGTTTTAATTGAGTATTTTCTTTTTCTCCTACTTGCCTATTGTATGTTTTACTTGCCCTTTTTTTAGCTTTAGTTACTTTGGATATTCACATACATTTTACAAAATATTATGAATGATGTATTATGTATTAAAGTGGATAAAGAGGAGACTTTATTGAGCCGGTGGTGAAATTCTCTCGCTAGCTGCCAAGTCAAACTTCCGCTGTTATTTTGGTGAAAGTAACTCAAAAGTAATGTAAAAGTAGATTATTGTAAAATAAGGCATTACTCTCAAGTGACAGTAACTAGTAATCTGTAATGTATTACATTTTGGAAGTAACTTGCCCACCACTGGTGAGTAATGGCTGAAAAAGGCTGTGGTGTTTCTCAGGTAGAAGGCAGATGAAACAGTGAGTACAACTGAACCTTTACCACGAATACTCCTGCTTTCAGTGTGAGTAGCTAACCTGACAGGTGACAGTTTGAAGGAGTGTGCTTCAGGCTGTGTCAATGACACAAACTATTATTTGACCACTTTGTGTGCCACTGATGAAAACAAGGTTTAAACTACATAGAAAAGTAACCTTTGAAAATGTGAAAGAAGCTGTTTTAATGCAAAGTCATCAACTCTATTTACGTTAAGTCACTTCAGGCGTTTTGGATCAATCGGATAGCAAGTGGAAACGCATTCAAGTCTGAAATCCTGTTTGGACAGATTCTAGCCAGATGCTGAAAAGCAAAGTATGAATGCATACGCATCTGTTCCCTCTGCTCCATGGATAGTGTAATCGTGTCAATGAGCCTGTGGACATTCTTGATGTCTGATATTGTTGAAGCTAAGTGCTAACATGCAGAAGGTCTTCTTCCACAAAGCATCATGAAGTGGGCTGCTTCAGTGCTCCCTGTCATAGATCATAGATTGTGGACCTTTCAAAAGACATTCTCTCATTTGGTGTTTTAATGATGGTGGTGCTATCTCATATGCACATATAATGCCAACAGTTATCAGTGCAGGGCTGCTTAGTCTGATAACACTACAGTACTTAGATCTAATTGTAGGAACTTGTGCAGCACCAGATATTTCAATAATATGTCTATCGTGTGTGTGGGATGAAGAGAACATGAACACACACATCCCTCTGCACGCTACCTCACACACACTCTGTTCTGCAGATAAGGCTTGTGCTGGAGACAGACCCAAATATAATTGGCTGTTGCAGTATTTATCTGTCTTTTAGTCAAAATCGCTTTGCTTTGAATTTGCTTCTTTTCCACCCATTTGTCTCAAGCAACTACTCCTCTTTCTCTCTCTCTCTCCCTCTCTGCCTTTATTAAAGAGATTCTTCTTATCTTCTTTGTATTGTCATCTTTAATCCCCTCATGTTTTCTCCTTCTGCCATCCTCTCGTACACTCCGATTTAACTCTCACTCTGTCCTTTCTTCTCTTGCTAACAGTTTCACAATATTTTAGCCCCATGTCTGCATCGATTGGCGGATGTTGAATATTTGATATTGCCGTTATGAAACTTTGATGAGGCACTGCAGATCATCCATAAGCCTGTAGCACTCTTCCTCACAGCAGAGTCCATTGGGATGTTATGTCATTGTAGCTACAGCGGTACTGGACTGCAGGGCCTTTCTAGGATTTCAGGACACACACGCAAATCACTGTGGCTTACTTTCCAGATGAATAAGGAATTGTGACGTTAAAAATAGGATTTGTTATTAGTAGTAGTAGTACTAGTAGTAGTAGTAGTAGTAGTAGTAGTAGTAGTATGGGAAAGAAATAGAATACTTTCCAACTGCTTTCCTATTTAAATGTATGTAAACATTAGTTTATAGGAATATTAAAAGGGTTTAGTACAGGGCACAGTAATATGAATAAGTCGTTAATGTTTTACTCAACACACTAACTCCCAGAGCGTCAGTAACCAACGCTTGGTCAGGTGTCTTTGGCATTAGTTACGGACACATAAGGCGTAGAAGTCTGTGTGAACCAAGCTGTCAATCATTTTTCCCCATTCATCAAAATCCATGAACTCTTTTCTCATTTAGACTCCTCCCACTATTTATCTGCAGCACATTGTTTAAATGCTTGCAAAATGTTGGATATAACTCATCAGATTAAGTTATATTCAGGCTTAAAGTTCAGTATAATTAAGGGCGTTGTCACTTTGAGTGATTAAGCCTGTGTGGAAATGAACACTTCTGCTGGAGGTTTAAATTCATTCATGATATATGACGAGACAGCAGCACTGTCATTAGACGCTGACTGTGGATATCAACATGTTCTGCTGTCTTTAACCGTCCTTCCTAATGAATGAGGAAGTAGTATGTATGTGTGAAGGTTGGAGTGGTGGACTTGAAGAACGTTTAACATCATATATTCCAGTTTGTGTACTGTTATAGATCCTAAAACAAAAATACTTTATTTTTCTCATTCTACCCATGGCTGCTGTACTTGTGTCCCCCCTCTTTCTGGTTCTTTAAAAAGCCCAGTCTGCTCTGATTGGTCAGAGTTTTCTGAGTCTCTGTATTTGTGCTCTATATTATATATATATATATATATATATATATATATATATATATATATATATATATATATACTGTATATATATATACAGTATATATACAGTATATATATACATAGGATACAATCCTATTTATCAGGAAGAGTACAGTGTGTAAAGGTGAGCGGCGAGACATCATCCCCACTGAGCAATGAACTGGGTGTACCCCAGGGGTCCATTCTGGAGCCTATTCTGTTCAGTCTATATATACATGATTTACCTTCAGCATGTGCAGGGTATGAGGTATAGATGTATGCTGATGACACATTCATCCATGTCCATGCCAAAACTAAAGCCCAAGCAGCTGCCAAACTTACTGCAACAATAGCACGTGTACATAAATGGCTGGACGACTCACACTTACATCTCAATGTCAAAAAGACAGTTTGCATGTTTTTTAGTAAAACACACACTGAATCTGACTGTGATCCTAAAGGATATACCTGTATATGTGGAGAGATCATTGAAACAGCGATATAATCTGCCGCCATGCAGAACTCATAGGCTCAAAAGGAGATATTTATTTCTGCTGCCATTAGCATGTTAAAGGAAATTATTTGTAATTTTTACAAATACTTTTATTTGTAATTATTTGTAAATGTAATTTTTGTAATTACTAAGTCTATATTTTTTCTTTTTGGTTGTGTTTGTTGTTTATGTAATATTGCTGGCTGTAAACCATATTGCCATCCGGGGGCAATAAAGATACCTTTTGACTTATCACAGGTTTTATTGTTGGGTTTTGCATGTGTGCATTGTAGGGATGCTAAATTAGATTTTTCCTTTGACGGATAGCCAACCTTTTAACCAATCATTAACTGTTAACTGACAAGCGGGCAGCGGAGTCCCTGTTCACCCATCAGGGACGCTCCGACACACTTTCCACACTGCTTTGACAGCTGATGAGTTGTAGCGGTTGTGCAGCCATGTTTTGAGCATTGTTGTGGACACATGCAGACACTCTCCTGGAACAGCTTGCTTGTGTGTTTGTGTGTGTGTGTGTGTGTGTGTGTGTCTGTCATGTAGTTGTGGAGTGCTGTCACATTCCCCTCCTTGTTAAAACTAATAAACTGGCACTAACAGCTGCTCCTGGCTTGTTAGCATGTGATGCTGTGTGGCTAATGTAGCATAAAGCTAACAGCTGTGATCTCATTAATAAATAGCGTATGTCTCTGATTTTGAAGATTACATTCCTAACTAGAAATGTCCACAGCTACGTAGTGAGTTCAGAGGGTGTTGGTATTGATTGATTGTTACAAACAGGTTGGCGCTGATGCTCCACTTCACACTTTTACACACATTTAGGGTTAAAATGGCTGAAGGCCAGGTTCCTAGTCACTGCTGATTTTGATCAATGTGCATAATTCATCAATTCCAAGAGTATAATGTTGTGCGTTGTTGGATTAGAGATGATACTGAACAAATGGAATAGCATTGAATTACATATAAGCACTTCTATATTTCTATCAGCTAGAGATCTTCTCTAGGCTACTCTGTAGTTTCATCTGCTTCTACATGCCTTTATCTCATCTCCCATTAACTTCATTTAGTCAATCCAGAACTCTGATGCAAGGCTACACTAGGACCACGAGATGCTCGCACATATTCCTGTTCTCAAATCTCTTCACTGGCTCCCTGTCCATACAAGACCCAGTTTAAAAGGACCCTCTTACATACAGAGCATTGCACAGTCAGGCCCCTGTCCATGTGGATCAGCCATATTCCTCAGCTCGCTGCCTTGGCACTAATATGTTAAAGTGACTGTCTGTTCCATGCACCCGGCTTCAAACCTGCTTTTCTGAGTCCATAGCACCTAAACTGTGGAATGCTGCTATTTCTGTGTAGTATGGCAGATAAAGACATGTCTGGTTAACCTGTCTGCACTGCCAGTGTTATTAAGTCATTTTCTCTCACTTAAATCTGTATTGACAATAAATTCAACAGAAAACTCACAGTCACAAACAAAGCAAAGGGAATTGTGCTTTGGATTGCCTATTGTTCTATTCCAGTGTTGTCATTGTGAGCCTTGCATAGAGACTATTATGCTGTTTTAATTGTGTATTGTGTTTTTTATATCGTATTGTGTTCTCTCGTATTTTGTTTTATACCCTTGTGAAGCACTTTGGGATTCATGTCGGTGAAAAGTACAAATACATTTGCCTTACTTACTCGTCTATAGTCTGTAGGTAGATTAAAAACTGTTGTAACGCTAGTGAATGTTTGCGTTAACTATTAACTCGTTGTGATTACATACAAGTACTTTCGGGTTGTGGATTGAGTAAGAGCACGGACACAGCTTCAACTGTAACTTGGTCCATTTTTTTAATGACACTTCTTCCAGTGTAGAACAGCTCAAGACTCATCACAAACATGCTTCAGCATCTCATCATCATATCCCTCCGCCAACCTGTTAACTGAATTACAGGCATCATAGGCCTACAACATGTTAGATAGCTCCCTTGTTAAATTAAGGAATAGAATACACAATGAAGCTATAACTGATGGAAATATTACTAATTTCAGTAACTCTACAAATGGTAATTTCTTAACTAAATATTCACAAAATAAATCTCATCTTACACTATGTCCAAATACAATAGAACATTGAGTGTGTAAAGTAACGTCAGTGATCCACAACCACTGTATGTGGATGGTGGATGAATGTAGGCCAGAACATGTAGAACAGTACTATCCTGCAGCTCCTTTCAGTTTGCACACCCTCCACTCTTCTCCTCATCTTTTCTCTTGTCATTCCCTCCATTCTTTATCTTTCTGTGTCTATTCCACGCCTCCTGTCAAGATTCTCAAATTGAACGTTTTTATTTTTCTGAAGATGTTCTGAGCGGTCCTTTTGCTGTCCTCAGAGGAAGAAAGCTAAGACACTGGAGAGATGAGGAGTTTTTTTCTTTGAAATAAATCTTTCATAAAACAAGCTTTTAGCTGCAGTTCATTTGTGACAACAAGGCTGTATGTAGTGTTATATTGTAAAACTATTTGTTCATGATATAAAGAACCTTTCCTGAAGGCCTTTGCAGTACCAAGCTTATATAGTTCTACATCAATCATTAACACATTATGCTTTTTGTAGGCTTACAAATGCTACACGTGTCTTTTTACAATACCACTTAAATCCAAAGTTAGCAACTTTCAATCATTTAGCCTCACACATGTATAGTTAATTTATTTAATCAGTGTTCTCCAAAGCATTTTAATCTTTTTTTTAAATGATTAGGTCTATATTTACATGAATAATATCAATGTCAAACCGAAAAGATGCATTACTTTCAGTTAAATGCACAGCATTATATTATATGGAAATCTTTATTTCTGCTGTTTAATAAAGTGGCAAAGTCACCAGCTGCCTGCTTGCAGCTCCTGTAACCACTAGGGTTGGCTGTCATTACAGCGGTCACGCTAACGGAGGTGGAACGTTACGCTTCTCTCATTCCATGTAATTACAACCAGCCATTGTGTCTGACAGCAACAACTTATGTGACTTGTTTCCTCTTCTGTCTCAGGTCTGATCACCACAACCTCCAGGAAACTGGACCGTGAACAACAAGCAGAACACGTTTTAGAGGTGAGGACATAGTGTGTGTGTGTGTGTGTGTGTGTGTGTGTGTGTGTGTGTGTGTGTGTGTGTGTGTGTGTGGGTGTGGGTGTGGGTGTGTGGTGTGGTGTGGGTGTGTGTGTGTGTACAAAGTCATGAATGCCAGAATGGAAGCTTCAGTGCCGGAGCAGCAGAGGAAGATGATGGACACAGCTCTGAGGGGTTTTGCACAGATATAGATCATTTTTCTGATAATACTTATACCAAATACAATATATTTTTGGTACTGACCAAAATATGTCATGTACTATGTCTGTACTAAAAGTTGGCATCAGATGGCCAGTCAGATTTGCAGTCTTCTTTACTCATTCCTTGATAAGGTAGATGCTAAATTCACAAAACGTAACAAAATGGTAATATTCAGCATATTCTAATATTTAGCGTTAAATAAATAGTATAAAATAAAACAGAAAATAAATACAAAATTAATAATGCAACAAATTATACTATGTCAAATACTCCAGAAAAATTTAGAAAAACAAAAATACAATAGAAATGAAAGAATTGCACACAAAATATATTACAATAATTGAGAAACAAGAAATGGGATCAAGTTATTTCTAAAAAATCTGAACACAAGGTACTCATGAGGAGCAGCTGATAGTGGCCAGGAGGCTGCAGACGTAGCTGGTTCCTGGGAGGATGGAGCCAATGCCAGAGCAGCCGTCAGAAGACTGATGCTAGAATGTTGTAGCCACAGTTCTCCCCAAATGACACCACTGTCTACAGACAAGCACAGTCAGCACTAGTTCCCAGGACAAGGATAGTGCACTGGAACGGCCAAAATGGGTTACACTTGAACTGTCAGGTCTACGGTACACTTCAACTTCTATTTATATTGTGTGTCAACGGTCTGATCCCTGTTACCAGACAGAATGAGATGACAGTGGCCAACATGCCAAGGCTTTAGGAATGCTAAACTGTGTCTGGTCAAATGTGTGACAAGAGTGCTTTTTCTTCTTCTTCTTCTTCTGCACTACTTACATTTTATATTTTTTATATTTTGTGTTGACACGGTAAAGGGGTTGCTTCAATCTCATTGCACAGGTACTGCACTTGTGTATAATGACAATAAAGGCATTCTATTCTATTCTATTAGATTCAGGTCAGGTATGGCTGCTTTAGCGCTACAACAAAAACGTAGCCTATATAGAGACCGCTACTATGTCAACTGTGAATATCTCCCTTATGAAGACTTAGACGAGGTCCACAAACTGCACATTCACGTGTCTGGACTTTCCTATGAACATATTCTCTACAGACGTTAAAAAAAACAAACATTATAGCATTATGGCAGCAGAGACAATTCTTGGTGTCATTACCTTTTTTAAATAGATTTTATAACTTCTACCCACAGTTGGTGATTCTGTTATATTGCCAGCATCTTATTTTGATACAATGATATGCAGCAGACATACAGCTGGAACTTTTTACTTGATGTAAAATGGTTAATCAAAGTTGTAATTTGTTTTGTGTCAATAAACAACAAACAATAAATCTTTCAGGATTAACAAAAGGAGCGTGCAACTGTGTGATGAAGCATTGATCAGCTGACACAGGACGGTGCAATCAGCTGAGTTGGGCCCTGTTGGTCTTTGAAGCGGCTTTTTTAAGGAGCTGATACACCAAAACACATTTTACACAGTGAAGGGCATAACGCGCACACAAACACACACACAAGCATACACACGCACACACACATGCTAATCTTTAGTTTTCTATCAGTATGCTGTCTCCTCCTCTCGTAGTCAGCTAGCCAGACCAGTCTTCACAGTCTCTGCAGTTGCTCATGTCTGGCATTTTGTAAAATGACAGATGGTATTGTTGAATGAAGCCAGCCATGAGCACAGGGGAAATGAACTGCTGCTGCGTGGTGAATCTGTGACAAGCTATAAAGTGATTGCACTTCGAGCAAAATTAATATAAATGTCGGACAAAGAAAAAAAAAGCCTGCTTCTTAGCTCTCATTGGCTAGCTCCATCTCACAGTGATCACCTTCTTTATCATTTTAAAAAGTCCAGAAGCAGCTCCAGAAAGAAGCTGTCAAAACATAGGAAGACAGATTGTTTCCTCTTCATCATATTTGTCAGAGACTGAAGGAGAATAGCAGCAGATACAATGAACACAGACAGGTGGAGTGGTTCCTGTTGAATAGTCAGGGTTTTAAAGTCATTACATCCCCCCCACCACTGCCCCCTTTTTTATTTTTTTGAAAAATCTCACAGTGGCATAGGTCTCCAGAAACTCAAAGATATTCAGTTCGCAATTATATAAAACAGACAAAATCAGCCAGAAAGTGGTTAACTTAATGCTTGAAAAACTAAAAATGTCAAACTCAGTTGATTATGAATTCATTTAATAATTGTTTCAGCTTTGAATAATATTATGAGGCACATCCCAAACGAAAAGGTCTTTCCAGCCGTGTGTTCTGAATGGCCACACGTCTTCATGTGGTCAAATCAGTGCCCACCGTAAACAGTACTTCAGTCGGGCATTGTTCACAAAAAGTTCAATTACATTTTTCAGTTTAATTATTTATACAAGACACTATACAGATTAGGTCTAGACCCCACTCAGGGACAGGACCACGGCTACAGCTGCAACCATGATTTAGGTGCCACCCTAATCCAAGGAAAACTGCGAGGCGAGACAACATAAGGGCTCGAGGGAATAGGACTTATTCCCTTATTTTTTCTAAAACCTGTCAGCTCTCAAATGTGCATAGGAGTGCTATTGAGTGTGCGTAGATTCTGTTCATACCTCAGATCTAATCCCAAACTTGAAAACCTTGGTGAATATCAGGGGAAAGGAAGCCATTTCTTCTAAAGAAAGGTTGGTGAGAATGGTCGGTGAATGAGGCCTAATGCTTTCAAGTGATACTCATCAACTTGCAAAGTCAGGAAATGTCATGTCACCATGTCAGACTTACCCAGTTTTACCTTCAGATGGTCTAAAGTCATGATCACAAGTTAAAGTAAAACAACTGAAAGCACCATTATGGGTTGTGTCTTTGAATCCAAGATCCAGTCCCTGAACTGTAACCCATTTCCTGCATATGTATCGGTATTGAATGTCTCACTGCCCCTGCAGGTGTTGGTGTCAGATGGTGGTCCTAGTCCCAGACAGAGTACAGTGTGGGTGATGGTTCAGGTCCTGGATGAAAACGACAACAAGCCCACCTTTCCTGAGAAGGTCTACCAGGTCAAACTGGCAGAGAGAGAGCGCAGAAAGAAGGGCGAGCCCATCTATCGGGTGTTCGCCTACGACCGCGACGAAGGGCCCAACAGCGACCTCTCTTACAGCATCGTGGACGGAAACGAGGACGGCAAGTTCTTCATCGACCCCAAGACCGCAGTTGTATCTTCACGCAAGGCCTTCACTGCAGGGAGCTACGACATCCTGACCGTATGCCCTCCTCCATCTCTTATTAACCCTTTGAATTAATCAACGCTATTTAATCAATAATTTTAACTTTTTTACATTTTTGTCAATTTTTGACATTTTCAACACTAAGTGACACTAACTTATTAACTTTAGTTTTACAGTTAATGTATGGTCAATAAAGCTCATTTATAGGAAATTATACCTAATGTTTGAGTTAGAAAAGCATAAAATTAGGAATTATTGAGACTAAAATTAAAGGAATGGATGTTGATGGATAATCACAGACTGGAATATGTCAACTTTTACTCAATACTATTTCAAAAGCACTTCAATACTTCTTTCAAGAGCTATAAAATTGAATAAGATGCCCCAAAAATGAATGAAAATAGAGATTTGTACTTGCCAAATTGTGGGTAATTACAATTGGTACAACATGGGGGTTAAGCATGTCTGCTTACAGGTTTAAGGACCTTTTCAATATCAGTTGGATTGTCTTTGCTCAAAGTCTTAAACATGCATGGGTTATGAATTTGAGTCTTAAATTTGGCATTACAAACACTTCATAACAGAAACCTGCCTGATTGATATGCATTCTGGTTTCAGACGGGGGTGGGGTGGAGGGGGTGATTTAAAACTATTTAAATCGGCCACCAGGCTAGGTGAACCGCCCTAGGGCCCCAAAACTTACTGAGTTAGTGAAAACTGCTTTGTGACAATTTTAATAAAATGTGTTTGGGAGTACACATTTTCAACTCGACAGTGCACATTTGCCCCAGCGTGTGCCCCTACGAGGTAATCTGTGTCTGTTTGCGTACGTCTACAGCTTGATGTTTCCTGTCAGGCCACCTCTGAACTCATCCCACTCTACCTCCTGTGCTTCTCAGATCAAAGTGACGGACAACGGCCGTCCCCAGAAATCCTCCACAGCTCGCCTGCACATCGAGTGGATCCGTCGCCCTCCCCCCTCCACCGTCCCGGTGCTCTTCGATGAGCCATTCTACAATTTCACAGTCATGGAGAATGACAAGGTGGCAGAGATCGTGGGTGTGGTGTCACTGCAGCAGAGCTCCACCCCCTTGTGGTTTGACATCACAGGTAAAATGTCCCTCTAGGCGTGCAGTGTGTGGCCAGGCTCAGTGCATGCTGTGTGTCGCTGTGTGTATGAGGTGCAGCTCAGATACTGTGGCCTTGCTGCTTGATCTGTTATGCCCTGCCCATCCCAGTCACCATGGTGACAGCTTCTCCAGCTGTCAGGTCTGGAGGTTGTAAAGTAAAGACAGTTGCCAGTCTATAAAGAACTGATACGGATGGGTTTTCCTGAGACTGTCCCTTTCTAAGTATTATTCCTGACTTCACGTGATCTTTTCATAATGTCTCTGCTTAGAGGAGGCGCTGGCTCGCTCTTAATAAAGATGAAAGATGAAGAACCTGCAGAGAAATTTTAAAGCCACTGTGACATTCCCCTACAAACGGTATAATGCCCAACGTGGCACACTTAAATCCCTTGGATCTGTCAAAGTTCACTTTCACCCACTTAAAAGGCTTAACAAGATTATGTCATGCCCAGTGCACTAAGCTCAAATTTTTCGCATTATGTATGGTGACGATCCTGGTGTGGTGAAAGTGATTTCATAATTCTAATAATCAGTACATTGGATGCTAATTCCATTAGTTTGTAATGCCATGTAATACCGTATGTACGCTGACAGTTCCCCAGCTGTGATGCATGCTAGATGGACAACAGCGACCAGGAAGGACTGCACTTCCCTTAATGCACCATCCATCTTTCCTTTTGTTGTCTGAGCAGCGACAGACACCTTGTCTTTCTCTCCCTTTCTCTCTCTCTCTCTCTCTCTCTCTCTCATAAATTAAATGATAGGTCTCTATTTATGATTTTAGGAGTGTAGAAAGTCGTTGTTCTGGTAATAAAGCTGCTGTGACCTAATGCAGACATATTATTGGCCAACATGGCAATAGGTCCCGTGTCATGTCTCTGCTGCTGGGTCCTGGTCCGGCCTCATCTGTCTCTGGCTGACACTGGGATTAACCTCCGCCTTTCCACTACACAGAAGCGTCTTCATTAAGCACCTGGGCAGCTCATCTGGTAGAGCGTGCGCCCCAATACAGAGACTTAGTCCTCGATGCAGCGGCTGCAGGTCTGACTCTGACCCGCGTAATAAACAATAAACCACTAGCACCACGGTAGTCCTGGTATCAAGCACTTTATTTCAATGGCTACTTTTCAGGTTTATTGTTTTCTTAATTGATTTAAATTTATTGACACAGGACATTTTGTGATGACCTTATTAAATCTGTCTTATAACATATTATTAATATAATATTCTTGTATATGTCACCAAGCAACGCACCATCAAGGCTGTGTTGTAGATGTTGATGAAAGCTTTTCACCCTCGCACAGTTAACCATCATATGGGTGATATGAATGTAAGATGATCGCAGAAGTGACACTGATCTGTGTCTTTGGTTAATATATTTAATGAAATGGCAGAGCAGATTCCCAAAATAAAACCAGTGTGGCAGGGTTCACATTTCTTTTTCATCTTCAAAACCTTATTTTCTTTTCAACATTTTTGGTTCGTCATAACTTCAGGGAATTAAGTTTGAAGGTCTGGCTGAGCCAATCAGATTTAACAAAACATGGAGCATCCTAAACCCTCTGTATTGACAGTATTAAACTGTCCCAGTCTGACGGCCAGGCCAGATGTGGGAGCTGGGCCAGCCCATGTCACAGCTGTGGGGGTATCCTCGGCACCATCACGACCACGTGTTACTGAAGAGTCTTTTTTCCTCATTTGACCAATAAAGTTGTGTTTTAGTGAAGATAATATAGTCTTCCAGAGGTGAAGACTGTAGATGAAAGCTGCCTATCCAAAGGTCTTTGTTGTTGCATTCTGGAACATTTTCATTTTATAAATAATCCTTCGTAGCACAAAGGCATCATTGGAGCTTTGATCATTAGAATCAGCTGTGACAGGCTGTTCTATTGCAACACATTCTCATGAATGGGTTTGTATGGAGATTTATGCACACCAATTCCTATGATATCCTATGAAAACAGGGCTTGGATTAGAGCTCTGTGAGCTGTCGGGCGTATTAGCGGCCATTACAGTCGACTTTAGCCCGCAAAAAGTGTTATGGGCGCCCGGATTGCTCCATTGGTAGAGCGGGCGCCCATAGATAGAGGTCTACTCCTCGACACAGCGGGCCCGGATTCAACTCTGAAACTGCGTCCCTTTGCTGACCCCTCCCCACCACCCACCCACTCTTTCTCCCCTTTCACTTCTTCAGCTGTCCTGTCATTGAAGGCCTAAAATGCCCAAAAAATAATCTTGAAAAAAAAAAAAAAAATGAGCGTTATGCGGAACAAAAGTTAAGTTTAGGCACCAAAACGACTAGCTGATGGTGGTTAGGGTTAAAACACTCCCGGGAAGCTGACACACGTTTTTTTGGCGAACGTATTTTGTTTTCTCCGGGAAGCGAACGCCTCTCCCCGACTTGAAAGCGCTGTGTTTTATGACCCAAAGTCCCCCCCCGACCTCCTCCCTACATGTCCCACAGTATTCTTTTACAGCAGCAGTCAGTGTGCTGCTGACAGCAATAAACACAATGGAATTACAGTGCTTTACTGGTGGCCAGTGGTTCAATGAGAAGCGCCAGAATGTTGAGATCTAACAAAAGGACAGATCTCTGGCTCAACTAGTTTGTCCAGATAATGAGATGTAGATTCAGCTGCTGTCTCTGTCCTGTCCTCCTCCCTCGGGCCTGTCGGTCCTTCCTGTCTCACCTTCTTTCTCCTCTCTCTCCTTAATGCTTCATGCCTGGAAGGTCCCAGGTCTTTCCGTGAGATCTTCTATATTCTGCAGAGCACTTGTGGCAGGAACTGTTCCACAGAAGGTATCTCCTTTCCAACTCTCTCTATCACTGTTAGCTGTCTTCTCTCTACTTGCTTTCCTTGTTTCCTTTCCTCTTCCTTTTTCTTGTCTTTTTTAATTGATGTTGATCCTCCACGCCGAGGTTCACCTTGAGTGTGTCTGTGTTAGTGTTTATCCTGTGTGTGTGTGTGTGTGTTTTACATAAATGGTTTATTGAAGAGATTAAGGTTTAACACAAACACTTATGAATTAATGCATTACTTCATGCAGCCCTTTCTAAAGGCAGGCTCAAACACGCTGACCCATTAGCCAAACTAATGGTTGTAATGGCAAACTGAAGAATCACATCACTCTAATGTCCATCCTGCAACAGAGTGGGGATGATGGCCACCGGCAGGAATGGTGGAACACGTTGGGGGTGTGAGTCTTTCTTCACCCGAGTGTCCAAAACATTCGACCTCAGATCAGACGATGTGATCACTAAATGGATACTCGACCTTCGGCCTAGGGTGCTCTGGTACCACGTCCACTTCTGAGCATCTCAAAAGTACATGTTGAAACATTGTGTATGCATATGCACAGACACCTCTCACATACATCTTACAAAACCCTCCCTAAACCATCAATCCTGTTCATGAAGGGTGCATATCAAAATTATGACAGAACATGGTTGGATTTTGTTGTACCCCGGTTAGGGGTATCTGAAAACCTTAAGCCCTTTTGAGGATCTGTAACTATGAAATCAAAATTCCGCCCCTGGGTAGACAATATTTATTTAGGATAACAATACAATTTCGAAATTATTTCAAATTTGCAGAAAATCTGCAGAGGTGTTGCCAGAATTCTGTTCTGTCTCACAACTCAGTTCTAAAGAGACATACAAAACATGCTAGGGTCGGCAGAACTGACTCCAAACTCCACAAGAGACAAATGAGTATGATTAAAAATACAACAGATGATTAGTAGAACTTCAGACCTCGCCTCATAATCATCATATTTAGACCTTCTCTTCAGTAATAATGTCATTCAGCTGATAGGTATTAATACATCCATGGTCAGAGAAAACTAATGCAGTGTTCATGGTGTAGGTCAAACAGGTCGTTAGCTCACTGCCTCTATGGCAAGGTACACTTCCTGTTAGCATCATCTATAGCATGATGGGGATTGTAGTGCCAAAACCTCAGATACTAAAAATGTCCTAAACTTTGTTACCACTAACAATAAGGGTAACACAATAAATTAAATGAGCTTTTTTCATTTGACACAGTTTGCTCTGTTTTGACTGATAGGCGAAAAGCTCATGCTAAAGTATGATAAAGCACTCTCAGCTAATAGAGAAACAAGCGCAGCCTTGCTTTTTTTAGCATCTGCCTATTCTAATATGTTCTTGTATCAGGACACTATTCATATCATTTACCTACATAACAGTCACAGAGAATACTTGATTCTGATTGGCAGGACAAGAAAAGTTGTAAGAAGGTGGAACATATTGTCACTTAAATGACTCATCACCAAAGATATGAAGTATTTCTGCTTGTGTGTCTCGGCCCATGGATGACAGGACAGCGGCGTGTCCCGGGCTTAGCGCTGTGAGAACAGCGGGGGGGGGGGGGGGGGGGGGTCACCACAACGTTCTGTGGTCACACAACTGTCCAGTTGAGCCCACGAGTAAAAACTGGCTTTCAAACAGGCAGTGGAAACCAATTTTAGAACAGAGCTGAGGTTTTTTTTTTGCCTCCCCCGTTTTGCGGAGAGAGGGAAATTTTCTGTCTCTGTAATTTAGCGTCGGCAGGCGGGAGGCTTTTTCTGGACTCAGTAGGGTTCTTGCCAAACCCTCTTCTTCTTTATGTCCTGCTGACTGTCCTGCTTGGATGGCAGACATGAGACGTGAGGGTGCTCACAACAGCCATGAATTTTTTATTAATTTACTATTTATTTATTTTTCAATTCACATATCAACATAAAATGTTTTATAAATAAACCACAGGAATTTCTTGGGGGTGCTAAGGGGGTTCTCTGGGAATTCTAGGGGTAGCTACAGAACCCCCAAGCCCCTCCCTGGCGTCTCCTATGCCCATCATTGATATTTTTACTACTAATTTGTACTACTAATCTCATTCCAACGTAAAAAACTTTCTATTATTTGCCACATATGCTCCTCTGTATCTGTTAGAATATAGTCTGGGTCAATGGATGCCCATTGCTGGGATAAAGCTGACGCACTTAATGCCCCTCCGCCTCCTTTATCTCCGCTATCTGCCTTGCAGCGGCACCGTGGCTGCATCCGGCGCTTAGCGCTGCCCAGGATGCCTGTGATTGGTTCAAAGAAATACAAACAAGTTTTTTTCTCCTATCCCAGGACAGATAAGCGGTGTAGCCAGACCGTACTGCAGCACTGTCAGAGTATGGTCTCACAGTGTGAAAGTAGTTTGAATTCTGTTCACTCAGGTAAAGCTGTCCCAGTCTGCCTGACTGTACAGATTTCTGCTGTTAAAGCCTAACTCTCGCCAAAATGCAACCTAGGGTCTTTTTGTGAATGTAACCTAGTAAAACTTTCATTTAAAAGCATAACTTTTAAGATTTACCGTATTCTCGTTTTGGGTCAAATGGCCTTTTGAATGGGAGAGCTAGGGGCGCTACTATGATCGCATCAAAATCACTATTTATAATTACTAAAAAAGCTCAACACAACATGGGATTTTGCTCCAAGTCTCACCAGGGCCTCTACTCTTGAACTCAGCATCAAGGACATTGGTTGTGTTCACACAAGTGAACACAACAAGAGTTTACTAAAAAGAAAGGTTTCAACAACTCACTGTAGCTGTTGTTCTTATATTTTATTTTTATTTAGCCGTCTATCGAGCCAGTCAAAAACCGTCGAGGGAGGAGAGTAAAGCTGGAAAGCTCCTAAAGCTTAGTTCCATATAAATGCATGGATAATGTGTTGTTTTGTTGTTAATGAAAAACAATATTGACCTTGTATGCTACAGTGAGTTGTTAAAACCTTTCTTTGTAGTAAACTCTAACAATATTCATGTGTAGAACCCCTGGTGATACAGAGCAAAAGTTTCATGTTGTGCTGTGTGTGTGTTGTGTTAAAAATATCTGTTTTGAGACTAGCATAAAAGTGCCCCTAGCACTCAGAAGGCCATTTGAGCAAAAAACGAGAATGCAGTCAATCTTAAAAGTGGTGCTTCTTTCCTAATGATGCTTTTAAACTAACGTTTGACTCAGGTACATCCACAAAAGACCCTAGGTTGCATTTTGGCGAGAGTTACGCTTTAAAGCTCAGCTTATCTGCCTGGGATCCTTATGGATTTCTGTCATGTTTTAGGTTTCATTTTAAACAGATTACATTTAGCTTTTAAGTTCATCATACATCGTCTGTAGGTCAGCTATGATCTATTTGCCATGCATCACATTAAAGGATCATTGAGTTGCATTGCATGTGAGCAAGGATGCATGGATATAAACTATTATATTTAATGATATGCGTTTTAAAAGCCAGCTTTGCAAAAGTTTTGTTTGCAGTATAGGTCCGTGGATGCAGGCAGTCTCTGGTGTCTCCCCAGCCGGCTGGGACTGAGCTTTCCTCGTGCTGTCAGTAAACAGCCCTTTTTTTCCCCAAAATCATTCTTTAACACATCACCTTTTTATTAAAATCATGCTGGCTCCAGGGGGTTTCCCTTTGCCTACACACACAAACACACACAACACCCCACAACACACACCACACCACACAAACACACCACCACAACACACAAACACAAAAATCCCAAACACACAACACACAAATATGTAGTTTGGCAGGGCCCGGTGCTCATGCTTCATTGTGTTGCTGTGATCCGTGTGTGCTTTTGACGTCAGTCTGAGGAGTGTGCGGGGTGTGTGTGGGGTGGGGGGGGTGGGGGGCTGTGGGGGGTGTCAGCAGCCATCCTGTCTACCGAGGAACATCAACAATGAGCAACATGTGTTAAGCAATGGTCTCCAGTCATGTGCTGTGCGTACAGGTTGGATTACTCTACATGTCAGACTTTAATACGTGTTAGGACATTGCAGCACATGAATGAAAACCATTGGTCCATAAATCCAACTGTCTGCTTTGTGTGTGTGTCTGTATGACTGACCCTGTCCCCCCCACCCCTACCCAGCTGGGAACAGCGACAGCGTGTTTGACGTAGAGAAGACTGTGGGCACCATCATCATCGCCAGGCCTCTGGATGCTGAGCAGCGCTCCTTCTACAACCTGACGGTGCAGGCCACAGACGGCACCAACACCGCCTACACACAGGTACAGCCGCAGCTTCATTTCACGCTTGGTGCTTTACAGTTAGACATGTCAGTGTTTTTGGAGCAGCTTAAAATGCTAATGCACCAGAAGCCACAGAGGAAGAACGTGTGTTCATGTTACTGCTCCAGTGGCTCAGCTCAGCGTAGAATTGAGAAGTAAAAAATATGTTGATTAACCAACAGACATGTTAACCCAATGTTGGTCCCCTCATTCACTAATGCTGTCCATGAGTCAAAGTGACTGGATCACATTAGATACAAAGATCCGTCTGAAAGGAGAATTAACAGGTTTTTTTGTCCTTTTAGTTACATTGACACACAAACAGCCACGTAAAGGGTTTGATGAAAATGTTAAAAATTGTGTTACTGTGGAATATCAGGGGACAGACAATATATACACACACACACACACACACACACACACACACACACACGTGTGTCTCACTATCTTTGTGGGGACCAGTCATTGACATAATGCATTCCCTAGCCCCTTACCCTAACCTTAACCATCAAACCTAAATGTCTAACCTTAACCCCCACCCCCACCCTAACCAGAACCCAATTCTAACCCTGATCCTAAAACCAAGTCTTATTCCTCAAACAGCCCTTTAAAGTTGTGGGGACCAGCATTTTGGCCCCACAAAGCTGTCAGGACCCCATAAGTATACTGTATTCCCAGTTTTTGGTCCCCACAAATGTAGTTAAACATAGTACACACACATACACACACACACAATCTCACAGTCCCCAAAATAATATTTGGAAGAAAATATAGATATCTTTGAAGGATTTTCCATCCTTTTTGTTTTTAAAAGCTTATTTTGGGGCATTTTAGGCATTTATTTAACCAGGACAGATGAAGACATGAGAAGGGAGAGAGAGGGGGTATGACATGCAGCAAAGGGCCGCAGGTCAGAGTCTAACCCACGGCCACTGCGTTGAGGAGTAAACCTCTATACGTGTGCGTCTACTCTACCAATTTGCCATCATATTGGTATCAATAACACTGTTCTCACACTGATGAGCGCTGATCAAAAATAAATCAATTTCTGTTTCTGCATTGGATATTTCTTGCCTCAAATACTTTCAGAAACACACTAAAGAGTACTGATTGGCTGTAAAATGAGAATGGTTGAAACTTGCTAATGCCATTAGGAATACTAGGAGGAGGCAGACAATATGATTTCTGGTCTCATGTGCTACTGTCAGTAGCTGACAGTTTCAGCAAATATGACATAAGGTTATGTTCATAAAAGTTACCTGCTGAACCTTTAGGTAAATATTTCAATAGATAGGGTTCCAACTGTCTCAGGTTATAAAGCTGCCTGTTGTTTGTCATTGTGCCTTTCATCATCCTGTCTAACCAGAACACATTCTTCATATATTGGTTTCAGTATTTTTTCACCGTTTCACAAACATACTCCCTTATTCACACACACATACAGATAAAGAGACACACACACACCTGTAAGATGGAGGAAGTCTCCCAGATGGAGAGTCAGCATGGCGTCATGCCACCAGGGAATGTCTCCACAGTTGAGCAACAGAAGGCCACCTGCTGCAGTCGCGTTTAAATTTAGACTCTTCGCCTGGCAGCACTCAACTCCTGTCTCAGTTCGCCTCCTCTTCTCTTAATGTTGTCTCTGGATAGCAGTCAGTACAAATCTCAGACTCCATTTTCTATATGTGTGTATAGTACACGTTTTCTCTTTCTTCCCCCACTCAATCCTACTCCTGGGCCCCGTTTCAGGACGGAGGTTTAACAAACTCTGAGTTTAACCCTGAACTCTGAGTTGATCTACCCTGAGATGTGAACTCTTTAGTTTTTGGTTCCGGAACAGCTGATCCAGTTCAATCAACGCCGAGTAGGTTGACTCAGCGTTAGGGCAGCATAAATGGAGCCATGATACTACAATTCACCATGGTAACCACCACAAACAAACTGGTCGGCAGAAATACTCATGTGCACATACAGCAAGTTTGAACATATATTTAGTTATAAAAGCAACACAGCGGCGGCTGAGAAAGAGAATTTGCGTGGGAGAAAACTGCTGCTAGAGTAAATACGTAAGTTCCAATATAGTGTATTATCGTCATGTTTAATCATAAGTTTAATATTACATTTGGATGCAATCCTGCAGGCGAAAAAGTCCTAGGCCTACTAATCCTATTCTGAGGCTGCAGCATCATTAACAGATTTATAATTCATAATTCATCTTTTATTTCAAAGGGTTTTTCACATCCATTTTTAATGTCTCATACTGGTCTGTGTCCAGGGAACTCTACAAAACATTTAAAACACGTTTCAGAGCGAGGCGCACTCGTCGGTGCAATGCTACAGTGGCTTTACTAATATGCTCTGCATCACCAGTGTTGTAAAGAAAACTGCTGTTGGCAAAAAAAATTGACACAAAGAATGTGCTGGGATGTAGTGCATGTCCACGATGGGTGATGTTAGTGATAGTGATAGTGATTCTGAAACATGCTGGAGACAGAAAACCCAGAGTTTCCCTCATCTCAGGGTTAACTAACTCAGTTTTCACTAAACCAGCTTTCTGAAACGGACCCTTGGTCCTGCTGCTGTTCTGAACTTGATAATCCTCCCAGAGTTCAGCTGGGATATTTTGGCAGGGGCGTAGTCAGCACTGTGGCTCAGTGGTTACCACTGTCCCCTCACAGCAACGAGCTCCTGGGGCTCAATGTAGCCCTTGATTTTTTTCTCTCTAAGGATTTAAAACCTTTATTTCTGTCGCTTTTCTCCCACACCAAAGGACTCACAGGTTCTATGGTGTTTAAAGCTCCACATAGCGCCAAGGGTCCCCTTGAAATGATGCCATCTGCCCATGTCTGTGTGGTTCACCCAGACATCTTGCCAGACAGCAGACTGGACGTGCAGCATGGACACGTGTCAACATGTCCACCTAGAGACCTGATGTGCTGTAGCGTAAACAGTGTCCACTGTCTGCCCTGCTGTCCTCAGTTGCTTTGGAGTATATCAGAGCCTTTAAGTGTTCAGTGTGACGTCATACCATATGGGTCCACATGCTGTCCAGCCATGTCTACAGGTCAAAGTATGTCTACCTGTTCCATTGGCCAAACTCGTAGGCTGCTCTTGGCTGCATCACACAGCACAGCCTCCCTGACCTCTCCCTGTCTCTGTCTTTCTGTCTTTGTGTTTGTGTTGACTCAGAGAACTGAACAAATGCAGATAATGGTGCACAGTTTCAGACAGTCTCTCCTCGGGGGCATTTATGGTGTGGCTTTACCAGCCCGGTGTCACAGAATTCCGTGAAATGATCACGAACTGTTCCCATTGCATTACGTGGTGGTGGCTACCACGGAAAACTACGGAGCCCCCCTGGGGTCAGCTGAGAAAAAAAAAAAAACTGTGGAAAGATATTTTATATACAGTATATTCTAACTTGTTTTCTCCTAGTTATACTACAGCACTACAGTTAAAACATACGTGTTGTAGTTTATATTAGCACCGCCGGTTCCTATAGGGACCAGTCTTATTTCTCCAGGTTGGTGGATGGCTTGCTTTGATAAAAATGAGTTTGTAGTTCATTGTTACCCATACTTTGTTAGGAAAGATGCGTCATTTGTGATTTAATATCATTTGGCTATACGGATTATGAATCCATGCACATGGTTTAGTTCTTTTTTCTCCGCTGACCCCAGGGGGGGCTCCGTAGAAAACAATGCCAATATAACTTCGATGAGAAGATGACGTAGCATTAGGAGCAACTATGGTAGCGAGTAGTATGAAAGAAAAATCCCTTTTTCATATTCATCTTTTTATAGAAGATTTTCATGTTACGCTGTTTTGAAAACGGTAGATCTTCAGCTTTTAGAATCCATGCACCAATGATATGTTGTTGAAACTGTATTTTTATTACTAAGAAGAAGAAATATAAACTTTGTAAGTATAACAAAAAGTTGTGATCAAAACATGACATGACGTGCTTGGTATCACTAAAACACTAGTGATTGTTATTTTCTTAAATCTTTAAATGTCATAGAGACTTACTAACATTAGAGACGGTTAGAGAAAGCAGTTTACACTTTAACCCATTCACACACACATTCACACACACATGGTCCTTGACACTAGCCTGCCTGGGACCAACTTGGGTGAGTGTCTTGCTAAAGGACTCTTTGACTGTCAACCTTGTTGTTAAAGGACAACCGATCACCTCCTGAGCCATAGCCCCCCAATAAGCAAGCGGAACTGATTTGATAATAAAACACTGACACAGCCTCTGAAAAGGCTGCAGAGTGGAAAGGCCCATTTACGGATTGTTCCACCTTCATTTAATTGCATCCATGTACTAATGTACCAATGTATTTTCTCATGCTACAGTCCAGTTTCACCTCAAGAACTGATCAAATGAAATGTCTCACGTTGATTTCCTGCCTCTCTGCCTCTCCTCCTGTCTTTTCCTGACGCCAGCTGGGCTTCATCAACAGTCATCTGTGACTCAGGAACTTTCCATGAGTCATGACACACACCAACCACAAAACACGCTGCATGACTTCTCTGCAGTCTGTACCATGGCACACATCCAGCTGGATTCATAATTTCAATATATACTTAATTCCAATGACACAAAACATAGTCATGTGCAGGTTTACGAGTAGGGTTGTCAGACATCTTGTATTTCTTAACACCATTCACTTATATGTCAAAGTTGACTTGTACATGAAAACATCATAGAAATTGACATTGCCTCTGCAAGCGAATACACTAATGCTGCAATCCTATTGTAAAAGATTGATTTTTATGAACTTTTTGTGAACTTTTCAAAAAGGAGAAAGAAGTTAAACTAGCCTTCATGTCCTTGTGGAGATGAAATAGCTCAGCCCTCAAGGGGGCTGGGACAGTACTGACAGACCAACATCTGTCCTCAGCCATTGTTGCTGCATTAATAATGGCTAGGAGATTCATAGCCTACACTCAACATGTCCTTTCACTGATGTACTCCTGGAAAGTTTTCAGTCAGATGACAGAAACATTTTGGTTCTTGATAACTGATTCTCCAGTGCTATCTCCCATAAATTACTTTCATATAATATGCATTAGCAAAAGTGTCTTATAAGAAATGCTAAATGAGGAGGAAATGTTCATACTCACATGTTAGAGTGTTGCTCCATGTAGGCTGACCCGGGTTCCAATCCAACCTGCGGCACTTTGCTGTGTGTTTGAAAAAGAAATACCACAAAATATCTACTATTACTGCATCCAGGGAAGGATAATAGAACTAATTTAATGATGTGTTCCAGGTTCACATCACTGTTATGGACAACAACGACAATGCTCCCATCTTCTCCCAACCAACCTATGATGTCACTATTTCTGAAGACACACCATCTGACACCGAGGTGGTCCAGGTTCTGGCGTCGGACCGTGATGAGCACCACCGGCTGACCTACTCTCTGCAGAGCTCCATCGACCCCAGCAGCATGCGTCTGTTCCACATCCACCCCACCCTGGGCACCATCTACACCGCCCAGAGGCTGGACCACGAGGCCTGTGCCCAGCACATCCTCACTGTCATTGTAAGTATATGTCACAGTCTCTGTCAATCATTCCACTTAGGATCCTGTGCTAACAGCTGGGACTCTTTGTCTATCTCAGTTTTCACTGAGGGGGTCCAGTTCTGTCTGCATTGTTGTGTTTAATGATGTTACCGCTGGTAAAATACCTTCACTAATTAAATCCATACTTTAATGTGACTTTATAACCGTTGAGCTACTACGCCTGTTTGGATAGGCAGAATCTTTGAATCTGCTAAACAAATTATAGAGCACAGATACCTGTCCCATGACTCCTAAATATTTTAAAGTGATGTAATCTGTCTAACTGACAAGAGGGGCGGGGAGCACCAGACTGCCATACTGCTTGGACATAATATAACTTCTGATCTGGAGATACTTAAAGAAATGTTTCAAAGGAATTAGGGGTGTGTTCGTATCAACTGCGCAGTTTGACAGCCAGGCCGGGTTGCCAGATATGCCTGTAAAACTGTAAAAACGTAATCCCAACTCTCTACTGCTGTAACATTAGTACAGCATGATATACCTGATATATACTGAGCCCATTTATGGAGCTACGCTGGTCCACCTGAACAGCCACCTGTGAGAATCAGCATGCCCGACAGTCCACGTGGAGTCCACTCTGTCTGTAGCCCATCAATCAGATTTAGGAGTCTTCTTTCAGTCTTTTGAATGGCAGATAATACTAGGCTTGGGGCCAGGTGATTAAGACCCCATTTGCTACATCGCTAGCTTGTTTTGTGGAGTCTAACGTGGCATCCAATTTCACCAGTTTTTGCATCTGCTTTACTGGTTTTGGTGCCATTGCAGCAGTCACTCTATAATTGTCAAAATGGGACAATTAAGACTGCTTAGTCAGCCACTTTCGAACAAATTCACCAGAACACACCACCGCTCAGTACTGCACCATAACCAGAAGTCCCCACATTTGAGATTTCACAATTACATGATCATCAGATTTTATTCAGTTCAATGTGACCATGAAAGACTTTATCTGTCTGTTTTTTCCACAGGTGAAGGACCAAGAGTTTCCATACAGAAAGAACCTGGCTCGTGTGCTAATAGAAGTGGAAGATATAAACGACCATGTACCTATCTTTACCAGTGCACTGTATGAAGGCTCAGTCTATGAGTCAGCAGCAGTGGGATCAGCTGTGGTCCACGTGACCGCCCTGGACAAAGACAAAGGCGCAAATGCCGAACTACACTACTCAATTGAAGCAGGTAGGCACCTCTGCTAAATACTTGCTCTTATATGTTATAATATTGTTGTATACTCTGTAAATAATTCCCCTAAAATAACTACCACATCGATAACATTGTTTTTGTATTTTCAGGGAACACTGGAAATGCATTCCATATTGAACCAGTTCTGGGTATCATCACTGTTGCACATGACCTGGACTTGTCCAGCATAGGGCATTATGTTCTGACTGTCAGAGTCACTGACAGTGGCTCCCCTCCGCTGTCTACCACCACTATAGTGCGCATTGCGGTCACCCTCTCTGACAATGCCGGCCCAAAGTTCCCTCAGCCTGAATACCAGGCTGAACTCACAGAGAATGCTGTGGTTGGGACCTCGGTCACCATGGTCAGTGCAGTCAGCCAGTCCACCCTCACTTATGACATTAAGCAAGGAAACACAGACCGTGTTTTTCAGATAAATCAGTACAGTGGAGTGATTTCTACTCAAAAGCATTTGGACTATGAAACTAAAGCATCATACACCTTGCTAGTTCAGGCTACCAACATGGCTGGCATGGCCTCCAATGCTACTCTGTTAATCCAGTTAGTAGATGAGAATGATAACCCACCAGTTTTCCAGCAACTACACTATCACGGCAGCATCAGTGAGGCAGCACCAGTCAACAGCGTGGTCTTAAACTCCGATGACTCGCCTCTCGTAATCAAGGCCACCGATGCTGACCGCAACCAAAATGCTCTCTTGGTCTACCAAATCGTTGAAGACACTGCAAAAATGTTCTTCACAGTGGACTCGGGAACTGGCTCCATAAGAACCATTACTAATCTAGACCATGAGACATTCGCCACCTTCCAGTTCCACGTTCATGTGAGGGACAGTGGCAGGCCACAGATGACGGCAGATAGTCCAACAGAAGTCACAATACAAGTGATTGACACAAATGATTCACCTCCTCGCTTCACCCAGAATGCCTATGAAACAGTTCTGCTACTCCCCACCTATGTAGGAGTAGAGGTTTTGCAGGTTTCAGCCATAGACCCTGACAAAGATGTCCCTGCAGAGCTCACCTACTCTCTGACTGATGGAGTACTGGAGCACTTTGCCATCAAAGCTTCCAGTGGAGTCATCACAGTCAAACACAACAACTTCTCCAAAGAACGTTTCCGGTTCAGTGTTAAAGTTTCAGATGGGAAATTTTCGAACACAGCTTTGGTGACCATTCTTGTTCGAGAAGCTCTGGACTCCGGTCTAAGCTTCACACACACTCTTTACTCTTCATCTATTCAAGAGAATGTATTAAATATTACCAAAGTGGCTGTGGTCAATGCTGTGGGAAACCGTCTCAATGAACCGTTAAAATACACCTTGTTGAATGCCGGCACACGCTTCAGAATCCGTCCAACCTCCGGTGTGATCCAAACCACCGGTATTCCCTTTGACCGTGAAGAGCGTGAGTTCTATGAACTGGTTGTCGAGGCAAAAAGGGAACACGACCGTCTGCATGTGGCCAGAGTTATGGTTAGAGTCCAAGTTGAGGACATAAATGATAACGCCCCTGTGTTTGTTGGACTTCCTTATTATGCAGCTGTGCAAGTAGAAGCTGAGCCAGGATCACCCATTTTCAGGGTCATGGCAGTAGATAGTGACAAAGGGATTAATGGAGAGGTATCTTACTATCTCAAAGATGACCATGGTCACTTTGAGATCAACCGGCAGTCAGGTGGTCTAAGCCTCAAGAGGGCTTTTGAGTCTGACTTGTCCAATGTGGAATACCAGATGGTGATATATGCCAGAGATGGTGGCTATCCACCTCTTTCATCGACTATAGAGTTCCCCATCACAGTAGTCAACAAAGCCATGCCTGTCTTTGACAAACCATTTTATTCTGTTTCTGTGAATGAGGATGTGGCTGTGCACACCCCCATCCTCGGCATCAATGCCACTAGTCCTGAAGGTCAAAACATAATCTACACTATAGTTGATGGAGACCCGTCTCTTCAGTTTGACATTGGATTTGATACTGGAGTCATAAGCGTCATCCACTCTTTGGACTACGAAGCAGCATCATCTTACCACCTGACCATCAGAGCCACAGACTATCTCACTGGTGCCCGTGCTGAGGTAGATGTAGATGTGGTTGTCCAGGATGTAAATGATAACCAGCCTATATTCCAGAAAATGTCCTACAGGGTTGTTTTGTCTGAAACAGCCATGATTGGAACTCCAGCTCTTCAAGTTATTGCCACTGACAAAGACTCAGAGAAGAACAATGTTGTCCGCTACCAGATCTTCTCTGATGTGCAGAACAACACAGAATACTTTCACATTGACAGCAGCAGTGGATTAATCCTGACAGCACGTATGCTAGACCATGAACTTGTCCAGCAGTATAACTTCATCGTCAGGGCCACAGATAATGGCTTCCCACCATTGAGTAGTGAAGTATCAGTCATAGTTGTGGTGAATGACATTAACGACAATCCACCCGTTTTTAATCAGCTACTCTATGAGGCATACGTGAATGAGTTAGCACCTAGGGGTCATTTCATAACCTGTGTCCAGGCATCAGATGCTGATAGTTCAGATTTTGACAATTTGGAATACAGCATTTTGTCAGGAAATGAAAGAATGAACTTTGTGATGGACAAAACGACAGGAATCATCACATTGTCCAGCCACCGTAAGCAAAGAATGGAGCCGGCCTACAGCCTTAATGTTTCAGTGTCTGATACGGTGTTTACCAGCACTGCACAAGTTCATATTAAGGTGCTGGGGGCCAACCTGTATAGTCCAGTGTTTGCACAGAATACGTATGAAGCAGAGTTCAGAGAGAATTCTGCTGTGGGAACCAAAGTAATACAAGTAAGTGCTATTGAAATTCATTAAAATAATGTTTTGCTCCTTTAAATAATTTCTCAGAAGAAATATTTATAATATAATATTGGAATATAAAATACACGTCTGTATTGACCAAAAAAACTTTTTTTTAATTCCAGGTAAAGGCAACAGATGCAGATCCTGGAGTGTTCGGTCACATCACGTATTCCTTTGTTAATGATGTGGGCAAGGACCAATTTAGCATTGATGCAAGTGGTCAGATCACCACTGTAGAAAAGCTTGATCGCGAGGACCCAGCAAATAAGGACATTGTTCTGACAGTGGCAGCCCAGGACTCAGGTGGACGTGTCTCTTACTGTACTGTACAAGTTACTCTGTTGGATGATAATGACAATGTACCTTACTTCCATGCCACAGAGTACCGAGCTTCAGTCAAATCTGATGTGGCTAAAGGTTTTTTGGTGACACAGATTCAGGCTTTTGATCCTGATGATGGGATTAATGCCAAAGTGACATATTCACTTTACAGTGAGGCACATGTTCCTGTGGTAGACATTCTGGAGATAGACCCAGACAATGGTTGGATGGTGACTAAAGGCAGCTTCAGCCACTTGAGGAACTCTGTATTATCCTTTTTTGTGAAGGCTATGGATGGAGGAAGTCCAGTCCGGCACTCTTTAGTGTCTGTCTACATCCATGTTCTTTCTCCAGATGCCTTCATTCCTTCCCTCAGCCAACATCAATACTTATTTAGCTTACCAGAGGACACCCCCATAGGTTCAGCCATAGGGACGGTGCGCCTCAGCACTTCTCCTGAATATGGTTTGGTGTCTGCTTCCTATGCCCTGGTTAATGGAGAGACTGGAGAAAACAACTTAGATGGTGTGTTTCTGGTGGAAAAGGATACAGGTGTGATCAAGCTTGATAAGTCCTTGGACCACGAGGTGATAAAAGGATACCACTTCAAAGTCACTGCCACTATACAACAGGCTAAACTGGATTATGTGACTTCTGCTGATATTGAAGTCAAAGTATTGGATCTGAATGACAACAAACCAGCGTTTGAGGCCAATTCCTATGATGCCACAGTTATGGAGGGAACGTCAATTGGAACCAGAATCATTCAAGTCCAAGCTCTTGACCCGGACTCAGGGGGTAATGGCCAGGTAACATACAGTCTTGGGACATTAATCCAGTCAGAAGCGGATTCCGAGACCTTGTTTGGGACCTTTAGCATTGACAGCAACACAGGCTGGATCTCTACATGCAAGGACCTGGACCATGAGACCAATCCATCCTACACATTCACAGTGGTGGCCTCCGACTTTGGGGAGAGCCTGTCTCTTTCCAGTACCACCACTGTGACCGTAGCAGTGTCAGACGTCAATGACAACCCCCCCAGGTTCCTGGAGCAACACTATTTTGGTTCGGTTCAGGAGAGCGACCCGCCAGGCGAGGTGGTGGCTGTGCTGAACACCAGAGATGATGACAGCTCTGCCGTTAATCGTCAAGTCAGCTACCACATCACTGGTGAGTACCACTGGACATGTCTGCTAGGGCATTGCTACAGTATAGGAAGACATGAATGCTGATATTGGATAATTCTACACAACCCTGGATTTTGTCCAATTATATTTTTATTACATTCATTTATTTATTACATTGTTTGCTTTCCAAAATATTTGTGCACGATCACTTGAAGTTAAAACTAGGGAAAAATTGTTTTTTAATGGCAAGTAAACTATAGTTAATGGATGGTTAAAGATGGGAAACTAGTGTTAATTTAAGGTCTTTGACAGGATGCCAACCTTGGTGTACTGCATGCAATTCAGACACCGTACATCCTCCATCCTGTCCTCCACACCCTTAAATGATGTTTAGTATACTCATTTTCAGCTTCATACTTGTATACTGGACTTCTACTAGGACATGTTTACATACTTTGATTTTCTAAAAACACATTGTTTCTCACACTGTCCGATGTGCTGCCTGGCAGAAGGTAATGATTTGGACATTTGGACTTCCCAGGAGACTAAGACAGAGGACTACCATGCCAACAGCAAATATAGAGCTTATTAAGGACTTTTAATAGGAAGGAAATCCTTCCCCTAATGGCATTGTAATGAGCAGCAGCCAGACAGCTAGAGTGAATGACAGACATGTGAGCGATGTGACCTTAAAGCTGACAGCTTTAGAGGAAGAGGCAAGGGGGAATGAGCTGCTGCTACAGGGCAGGGAGAGAAAGAATAAAAGATAGAGATATAGATATATTGCAAAACCAAGCAAATGAGCTGTCGAGAATACTGATAAATGTGACCTTTCTCACTTCCCAGACAGAAGCACACTATGGTACTTCATCTAAAAGTGCCGAAGCAAATCACAACAGAACATAATCATATGTTCTGCTGCGAAAAGATTGTCTCGGTTTTATTTATAGCGATACTGATGTTGCCTGACAGAAGGGATGATATTTGAATTGAATGTTTTAAAATAATTTTTACTTTACATTTAATTATTAACTTTGGTATCTGGGGGTGTGCACAAATTCTCCATAGATTATTTTATTAACCCACTAGTCATGTCCAGTTGTTTGGCTCCAATGCCCTGCTATTGTTGTTGGCGTTGTCCACGGTGACACAGACAAGATTGTTTTCAGGAAGTACTTTGTTGAGACTTTTGGACCTCAGCTCTCCGCTGTGGTCCTCTTGGAAATTTAACTATATAATGACTAATGACTAGATCCCTAAACCCTTCTTCTCAATAGTTCAAATGGAGAACATGTCTTTTCAGAAGTAACTCATGATGGCAGACCTGATTTCCTTTGCCTATTTGGAATTTTTTCATAAGGAGCGGCTCTGGCTAATATCTAATTTAATGCCACGACTCAGCTTCACTGTTCTGTTATTCCTCTTCTGGCTGTCCCTATACTGGCTCTCGTGGGATTTCCCCGGGTGGTGGGTTGTTGAGTTTGAGCCTGTAGTGTAGCACCAGCGTGTGGCAAACTTTGCAGAGGATGGTTTACTGGTCCGTGTCTGACTTTTTGTAGCCAAACCACATGAAAACAACAGAGGTAACCCCCCATTTAGGTACAATCTCTTCTTGTTTTGTTTGGGCTGAACCTCAGACCCGTTCCACATGTTGGGCCCCATCCATGTTAGTAAAACAGTAGCTGATTGGTTCGCTCCAGCTTCACTCCCACTTCCAAAGCTCAGAATGTTAAGCGGCGTCCAGAGGTTTTTTGACAATTACAATAATAATAATAATAATAATAAAAATTACAATAGAAAGAATATAGAAAATCATGAGAAAGACATTTCTATACCAATAATAATAATAATGTATAATTACTTTATTAGTCCCACAAGGGGAAATTATAATTTACACTGTTGTAATTACACACTACACACTGGCCTGAACTACACACATGCATGCTCAGGTCCTATACATGCACTAATGGAGGGAGGTCAGAGTGGGGGGGGGGCTGCCCATGCAAAGGCGCCACGAGCAGTTGGTGGTTCGGTGCCTTGCTCAAGAGCACCTTGGCAGTATATATACACACTATCCTGGTCTATTGCCAGGGTAACAAACAACACAGACCAGTTCATATTGCAATCACAATGCATTTAATTTATCTGTCATGAGAGAAATGTTATTATTCCATTGCTTAACTCCTCTAGAGTACTTGAATGAAAGGATATTGAAGCCTTATATCCACACATTTATTTAACATATTGCTTTTAGGATTATTTCTTGTTATTTATATTACCATTTGTTTGTATTAGAGTTGGACTCACACTATGACTCTATCCTGAATGATGTTATTTTCTCCTGCTGCTGTTTCCCCACAGGATATTTGAAATAGGCCGTACTTAATCTGTTAAACTTGATGTCTTTTATGTGCAAAAGCTACAGTAATAGCGGATTTGGAAAATCCAGAGAATCCTTTTTGAGACAGCTTATCCAGGGGAGAACTGGTAAACTCTGCAAGACTCTCTCAGTCCAACCCACTTGCCAAGCACCTTTGTGACCAATCGCGTTTGTGACTAATTCTCTATTCCTAATGTGGATTCATATGAATTAAAATACACTTGTATGTATAAACTAGTTGATATTCAAGCTAGTTTTGAATTTGATTGTCAGTTAATGTTCCTTTGTAATTGCCACTGTTATGTAATAGTGATGTATTGCTAAAACATTCTTTTATTTACATTGCAGTGATATTGTCAGCCTGTAAACACTGGAGACAGCGTCTTCCTCCACCCATCGGTCTGTAAGAGAGGGCGGGCTGCATGGAGATGGATGGGTGGAGGACTGTGCTTCTTCAACTTGACAATCCAGTTAAATGGGTCAGCAGCCACCCAGTGCTCTCATTAATCCTCATATTGTGGTCCGGCCTTTATCCACTGCTGCAACATTAATGTCCCTACTGTCCACACAAAGCAGCCAGTAATTGTGTAATTATTTATTTTCAATAATTATTTTTTTTATTTTTTTCCACCCCTAAGATTAGAAATTGAAGTGTACAACGAATCGACTTCACAGCCAATCACGCAATTACAAAGAGGGAGCTCACATTCAGATATAGAGACTTTTTTGTGGAAAAACAAAAACAGATGGCAACATAAAAAACCTTTATCTCAGAATCTGGAAGAAGAAGAGCAGACACACGAATGAGTTAGGTTGTTAAAGTGTTCAAGTTTATATAAAAGTAATAAATGACTATAGTAGCTGTAACTCATTTTAATTTTTAAATGGAAATAACGGCTGTGAGGGATGCATAAGGACTTGTTTAGGACAGGAAACACCAAGTTTAGGACTTGGACTTGTTGGTCTTCACTAGGGACTTAACAGCAAAGACTTGAGGTTTCACTATGTCCCACCTCTCCAAATAAATGGAGTACTTCTTATTTTAACACTGATACAGGGCACTATTATGATAAAGCCATGTGCTTCATGATCTGAGGAGTACTTGTCTTATTTTAGTGTTTGCTGTGACTTTCTGTTTAAATTTATGACACGCCAAAATTACATACATGTAATATACAGTGCTCAGCAATTTCTGGGAAAACTCCATGTAAGCCTCCATGTCTAAAAGGTTCTTCCCTGATCCTGTCTGTCACGGCCTTGTCTCTCCAGGTGGGAATTATCGTGGTGTGTTTGCACTGGGTCTGGTTCAGGGCGAATGGAAGATGTATGTGAAGTGGCCACTGGACAGGGAGGAACGCAACCTGTACATCATCAACGTCACTGCCAGCGATGGACTCTTTGTTTCCCAGGCAACAGTGGAGGTGACAGTGATAGACACCAATGACAACAGCCCCATCTGTGAGCAGGTAAGGAAGGAAACTGCTTGTTGTGCTTTTTAAATAACACAGGAACACACAGTGACGGTTAAAGTCATTTAATTTCATGAGTAATTTCATGAGTAATTTATTTTCTGTGTGTGTGTGTGTGTGTGTGTGTGTGGTGTGTGTGTGTGTGTGTGTGTGTGTGTACACGTGTGCCTGCAGGCTGTGTACACTGCCTCGGTTCCAGAGGACGTCCCAGTCAACAGTGTGCTGCTGAGGGTCGGAGCCACAGATGCAGACGTGGGCACCAGTGCCTGGATCCAGTACTCCTTACATGGTCCTGGATCCCAGGACTTCAGCATGGACCCAGACACTGGTATGACCATAGTGTGGCTTTGAAAACATACCATACATTTCTCTTGGAAATGGAACAACACTTACCACAATACATGAGCTTTTTTCACTGAACATTGATCCAGTACGGTGTAGTGTCTATGGTGGATAATAATAGTAATAAAGACTTTATTTATCATAGAATGCCTGCACTCTAAGTTGGTTATCAGCAAAAGTTGTTTAATGTTTTAAAAGAATAATACATTTGGGGCACCACTCAAAGAAATACTGATAAACCATATACCTTAAATAATCATAATCATAATCTGGAGGGAGTTCCTAACTTTGTAATTTTACAGTGGCAAAAGACTTAAGACACACAAACGACTTTCTCTTTTTGATATTAAATATTCTAGTCTCACTAATCTAAGTATCCCATGGTGAAAATCTAGAGACATTGTGCTGCAAGTAGAAAACAAACATATCATTATTATTCAGCATATTCAGCAACAACATTATAAAAAATATTGTAACATCAAACTTCACCTTATAGGGATGAGGTTACCCAACAAAACATCATGGCGTTCCTATTTCTGTACATATAGCTTATATACAGTATATAATTATGAGCATCTGTGTATACAGAAAATAAATGACACTTTAATAAAATCAAACGCTTGCTTGGGTGCTTGGTGAACGTTCCACCCTCCTTCCCCAGACAAAGCTTTCCTGTTGTTTGCGTGCTTTGGACCAGGCATTTGGATATCTAATATTACATAACATTATTGGAAATGTAAACATCAGTGTCCCAGATTCAAATCTCCAGTCCTCTGATGCAGTCTGCACTCTTCTGAAATGTAAAATCAATTAGAAGGTCTCAGGGCCTATTGTGGTCCAGCCTTTATCCATAATGTCCCTACTGTTCACATAAAGCAGCCAGTAATTGTGTAATTATTTAATTTGAATTATTATTTTTTCACCAAAGGGGTTATATCCTCCTCAACCCCTAATTATTTAAAAAACTTCACAGCCAGTCATGCAATTACAAAGAGGGAGGTCACAAAAAGAGATGGCAACATGAAAACCCTTTATCTCAGAAACTGGGACAAGAAGAGCACACCAAGTCACACCTGACGAGTTAGATTGTTAAAGTGTTCAAGTTTATATTAAAGCAATAAATAACTATAGTAGCTGAAAGTCATTTTAATTTTTAAATGGAAATAACTGTTGCATAATGACTTGTTTAGGACTGGAAACACCAAGTTTAGGACTGGGACTTTAACATCAGTGTCCTAGATTCAAATCTCCAGTCTTTACTCTTCTGAAAATGTAAAATCAATTAGAAGGTGTCAGGGCGTTGGGCGTTAAAGAGGCTGTAAATCCTGTAATCCTGGAGTCTTCAGCACAGTTGCTAAATTCTGGATGAGTTTAGGAATTCAACAAAAGGCCATGCAGGCTACAATGGAGTGAAATGCAGCAGTGAAACAGGGCACGGTCACCGGCCTATCACACTGCTTACACAGTGGGACACACATTCATTCCTTTGGATATTTTCCAACCGGTTTGACACACAAGCTAAGTTTCCATCCACGTGTCAATCGAATTATCTGAAGTACGTTGAAAAAAAAACATGAGAATAAAGCCGGTGAAAGTGTGTTTCCATCCAACGGCTTTAAAGCCAATAAAAACCTGTTGCATGATGATGTCACATGCAAACTTTTGCAAACAAAGGTTTTAGACAAAATGGATCACATCGTCTACCAACACATGATCAATTTTGCACAAGCTTATGTGTCAGCTGATAGGGACATATCGAGCTATAATAAGAACACAACGACACTATTGACACATGATGATGCAGATGCAACTTACCTTTTATTGTCCCTCCGGCACTGCTGTGAGACAACTCTCTTTTGAGACATATCTCGCTGTTTGAGCGTCTTCCATTTCCTCCGCAGGACGTCCCACGGCTTGTCCTAACCTTTGTCGGCCATTTCCTTTGCGAGTTCCTGATAAATTAAATTCAAAAAGTCTCTCGTCTACTTGTTTGTCCACTTCCATCTGTCTTCGTTGACACCCGCCATGTGTGCAGACAGAGAGGAAAAAATTATCTGAAACTTCTTGTTCTGTGTTTTATGGCTGGTTGCAACCATAAAATGAACTAAACCTTTATCGCAATTCATTATTTATTCAGCAAATAACGTTTCAATCAGCTTTTATCCCATAAGCCAAATATCGATCAAGATAAAATCAGACGTATTTCTTTTGAGTCGATATTCATGAAATTCCATAACATTTTACTGTTTCCATGAGGATTTTTTCATTTTAATATCACTTAATTTGAATAAAAACGTCTGGATGCAAAAATAGCTACTTACATTGCACCGTATGGTTCCATCTCTTCATGATTTTTCCAACCTCTCCAGGTGAGATCAAGTCATCTATGACTCTGGACCATGAGATGACACCCTACTACCGACTCGTATCCCAGGCAACTGATGGTGGTGGGCGATGGTGCCGTGCTGAGGTGCAGCTGGCAGTTACTGATGTGAATGACAACCCTCCCATCTTCACCCTGTCCCAGTACACGGCCAGCGTCTACGAAGACACCGCTACCAAAGCCCTGCTCACCCGCATCCAGGCCATAGACCCAGATGAAGGTGAGACTGCTATTGCTACTGGTGGTGGAACCACTGCTGCTATACTCTGTTTAGCCATAGGAAACCCTGCATATGTAACATTCAAGGTGCATTCATTTACAAGAACAACAGACAAATGAAGCTTAAATGAAAGCAGAGGCAGATCAGCCTGTTCTCATGAACCAAGCACTTGGTTTAAGGCACATGGTTCAACCTCTATTGTGTAGCTGACACTCCTCTTGTGGCTTTGCAGCAGGTCTGGGCCGCATGGTGGTCTACTCCCTGGCCGACTCTGCAGGAGGTTCCTTCTCCATTGATAGGACCTCAGGCATTGTGGTTCTGGAGCGCATTCTGGACCGCGAGGTCCAGTCGGCTTATCAGATAACAGTCCATGCATCTGACCAGGGTTCACCGCTGCCCCTCTCTTCATTGGTTAACGTCACTATCACTGTGCTGGACATCAACGACAACCCACCTGTGTTTGAGCGCCGAGATCAGCTGGCTACAGTGCCGGAGGATGTGGGGGTGGGCACTGAGGTTCTGAGAGTCTATGCTGCCAGCAAGGACATCGGGACCAACGCTGAGATCAATTACAGTATCCGCTCGGGCAACGAGCATGGGAAGTTCCACATCCACCCACTGACCGGTGAGTCATCTATACACGCACCGTGGGGTTGGTTAGTATAGAAGTATATAGTGTGTGTGTGTGTGTGCATATATAGTTGTGGTCTCCCCTTTTTCTTGTACAGTTGGTTACATATGCAGCTATCTGTCTCTCAAGGTAAAGCACTTGAGTTCGATGAAATGCTACAGTACATAAATAAAATGGCCACTTGACCAGAGCTTTTAAATGTTCAGTGAAGGGCCCACTGAGGAGGGAACATGTTGAGAAAAGCTATTTGCATCCAACCAGTTCCACAACGTGCTGCTTTACCACAGCCATTGTTTCTGTCACATTCATACTGTTTTGTCTTCTCTTCTCAGCTATAAAATATATTTATTTCTCACTAGATTACATCCCAGACATACTGTATGTATCTCCACAGCTGCAGGTTGGCAGCATTATGGACACTATGGTTTAAAACGCTCTGAAGCAGAGAAATAAACCATCCTATCATGCAGCCCAGTCTCATGGCAGTTGGTGAAATAATGAAGTTATTTAATCTATTGATTTGTGAACAGGGACACAATTTTGTCTTTTTGGTCGCAGTGGTGAGCACGAATTTTAAGTAATTTTTTCAATGGGAAGCACCTTTCGTGATAAAAGCATGATTACAGTAGCGAGTAGTATTGAAAAACCGAAAATCTGCGTAGGGATTCTGGTCGGGGGGGGGGGGGGGGGGGGGGGGGTGGATGGGTCAAGAACACCGGACTTTTCACTCCGTTGTTGTAGCGCGTGTGGCGTTGTTGTTGCGTTGTTGCGACCCCCAGAGACCACGAAATAAACAAGAAAATCGTGTTACTTTTGACAAATCAATAAATCAAATTAATATGACCATTTCACAAACTGTTGTGAAACGGTTGTTGCATGACCAATCTATGAACAACCTTCTGTGCTGCTACGAGGGGAGGGGAGAGGAGAGGAGGGTTCTTTCAGGGTAATGTCCCTTTATTGGAGTATTTCAAAGGAGAAACACAGTCATAAAAGTTAAAGCAAGCCAGGAAAAGAACATCCTAAACAAAACAAAAAACACAGTGAAACCTGCCAAACAAATAAAACATAAACCACCAACTCTCCATCCTTCCCCTCAAAACATAACACCCCCCCCCTACAGCCCACAAGTGACTGTAGTCCAGCAGATTGTCCATTGTCTGGTAACGGGAATGTTCCACCCTCCATCTTGCTTTGACCAGTCCTTCCAGAACTGGCACTGACTTTACACTTAACACACTGAGCCCTAATCCTGAATGTGTCTCTTTTTACTGCATTTTGGACCAAAAATAAACATATCCAAAGAAAAAACCTCCCTGAGACATTGAACCTACCTTTTAGGGAGCTCTAGCAGAGCTGACAGCCGAGGACACTAAACAAATAAATGTGGACAGGACACCGTCACTGTCAGGACAGGAAATGCACGCAGAAAATACAAAATAAAATGGTGGAAACTCTTCAGGTGAAAGTTGATTTATATGTAAATAGTCCTTAAGAAGTTGTTAACCCTTGAGTTGTGCTCCTGGGTCAAAAACAGACATTTTTGTCCCTTTTTCAGACTTTTTTTTAGTTTTTACTACATCATCATTCATCATTAGTTTTCAAACCACTAGTTTTACTTTTTGGAATTCATGTTCAATAACCCTCATTTATAAAGAATTATACCTAATATTTGAGTTAAAAAAGCATTAATTATTTTGACTAATAGTTAAGATCAGAGGAACGAAAGTGATCAATTGTATTTGCAAAGAGCGTTGTAAGGAATCCAGTCCATTTTTTGTGGTAATTTGGGTGAAAAGAAACCCGTATTTCAGATATAGACATTTTTTAAAGGGGTCAAATTTCACCCGAGGACAACAGGAGGGTTAAAAAACAAAGGTTCCTCAATCAGCCACATTCCCGGAGTCCCATTTGTGACCGCCGGCAGCACAGAGCTGTAGAGAAACTGCAGCAGAGCAAGGTCCGTATTCATAGTTTGCTGGCGGAAAAGCTGCTTGTCATAATCCAACTGCCCCGCTCTCCTCAGCAGCCATGGGGCTGTGTTCGGCCACAGACGTAGAGGGGAGTCTAAAGGAGGCAATGTTGGACTCTATATCTACAGCCCCTGGTCCCCTTCAGCTACAGGCAGGTAGAGAGCTGCTGCCCGGACCCAGTGTTGACCAGACCAGAAGAAACCCACAATGGCCCTCTGATTGTCCTCCATCAAGGGTAGCAACCATTTCCATTTAAATAAAAAGGAGAGCAAACATTCTCCTTTACACTCTCCCTGTCCTTTTTAACAAATCCCGCAGAGTCCCAAAACACATTAGCCAAAACCTTTAGCCCTTCATTCCCCCACTCAACTCCCCCAGGCAGACCGGGGCACTGCCTGATTCCCCCACTGACCTACTAACAAGGCCACTAAACATCCCACTGACTGCAGGCAACCGAAGGCAGAGACAGCGAGAGGAAGCTCAAGGTTTGAGGACCCGGGCAGCAAGAGCCCACTGAGCCGAGCCCTAGACGTGCACCTGCTAAGCAATAGCTGACCTGAAATAAGACAAACAAGCCTTATCCCTCGCTGCACAGGAACAGGCCGACTCAGCCCTGCCCCCATCTTCACCAAACACCCTGCACCATTATACAACAAACCGACCCAAGACAGAAAACCTAAAAAATAAGAGTGTTCCACACTATCCAAAGCTTTTTTTGGTCCAAAGAGACAATGCCAACCTTCAATCAACATTACACATTTTACACACATCTAGAATGTCCTGAACACAGAAAATGTCCATGATTGTCCTGTCAAGAAGACAGTAGGTTTGGTCCATGTGTATAATTACCAGACTTCCTTCAGTCTGTTTGATAATGCTCCAGAAATCACCTTATAATCCATGTAGAGGAAAGCAAGTGGGTGCCAGTTCTTAAAATAAGGCCAGGTCTTCTTTTGTGGGAAGCAGTGACCAATCCATGAAAAACCTTCCGTGCTGCTACGGGGGGAGAGGAGAGGAGGGTTTTTTTCAGGGTAAAGTCCCTTTATTGGATTATTTCAAAGAAGAAACACAGTCATGAAAGTCAAAGCAAGCCAGGAAAAGAACATCCTAAATAAAAAACACAGTAAAACCTGTCAAACAAATAAAACATAAACCACCAACTCTCCATCCCAGTGACAATACTCGCTTGCTGACAGGAAATGGGAAGACATCCTGTTCTGAGACACTCCATTAGAACCTCATTAAGGATCTGGTCCAAGAATATTCCAGAATAGAAGTCTGTGAAGAGACCATCAATCCATCGGTGCCCGTGCTGTGGCCTCTGATTGACAGCAGCTGTCAGCTCCTCCAGAGTTAGCTCACAGTCCATAAAAGCTTTCTCTTCTGGGCTGAGCTGAGCTGAGGAAGCCCCTCCAGGAACTCAACACTGCATACTGCACTGATGAGACCTCAAGAGCTAGAAGCCCTTTACAATGGCTCCTCATCTCACCTGGACTGGTGGTTACTCTGCCTCCTGGAAGCTGAAGGCAGGTCATTTGCTTCCTCTGTGCTACTGATCTCTTCAGATTAAAAAAGAACCCTAACCCTCCTCAATTCTCCTGATGTTGGCTTCAGAAACAAGCAGAGAACAATATAAAGTGTGTGTGTTTATGTGTTCATGGTGATGAAGGAACAGTGCAGCAGTGTGGCTCACTGATGAGTTTTGGATAACAATGGAGCTTTGGATAAACACAGACAATACCTGCTAGTAGGTCAATTCCTACGTGGTTTGGCTCTTTTAATGGGATTTATTGACTGTAATAAAACTAGACCTTTTGCTCCATCAAGTAGCCACAAACAGTGAATGGATGGGTTTTTCAGTTGGCAGAATCTTTTCCTTAACACACGATTTAAATTCTGCTCTTTAGAATTATTAAATGCATATCTCTGTTGCCTCTCTCCTCACCTTGCTCAGGTGCCATTTTAGTTGCCCAGCCTCTGGACTATGAGACGTGCAGGGACTACTTCCTAACAGTGGAAGCTCGTGATGGCGGCACGCCACCACTCAGCGCTATTACAACAGTGAACATAAACCTGACAGATGTCAATGACAACGCACCCATGTTCAGCCGTGACCTGTACAGTGCTGTGGTGTCCGAGGATGCTACCACTGGAGAGTCTGTCGTCCAGGTAGGTTTCCCTGCATGCAAGTTACTGGCAAGATATTCATTAAATATGTTCTGATGGATGTTTATGATGTATTACTTAATATTTTTGGTGAACCCCTGATTTTTTTCTGTAGAACCATAATCTTGTGGCAAGGGAATCTGTGTGTGGGTGTGTGAGAGAGAGAGCATGATGCTTTATTAGTAGATAGTGGTATACAGTGCCGAGAGTAAAATAATGGCTTTTGTGTTGTGTGATGCTATAATAATCATATAATAATGATAATACGTTTATTTGATATAGCACGTCTTACAGACAAAGTCACAAAGTGCTTTACATGATAACAAATTGTTAAAGAAGGAAGCGCGTTCCACAATGTCGAAACCATCACTTCAAAGGCATAATCACCTTTTGTCTTTAGTATCAGGGACAAGCCGTAGTCCAGGTCAGAAGAATTGAGTGACCTACTGGTAACATAAGGACTAAGCAGGTTAGGAATGTACACAAGTGCCTGACCATACAGGGCTCTACAAGTCAAAGCAAGCACTATAAAATGAATCCTGAACTTGATAGGAAGCCAATGTAACAAGGATAAAATGGGAGTGATGTGAGACGTTCTGCTGGACCTGGTCAACATCCTTGCAGCAGCGTTTTGGACCAGTTGGTAACGGTCCAGGGACGACTTGCTGAGGCAGGTGAAAAGGGAGTTGCAGTAGTCAAGCCGGGATGATATAAAATCATGAATGATCAGCTCAAGCTTATATTGAATACAACATTTCTGAGTTTGGCAGTTTGTTATTTGAAAGAAACATACCTGTTAATGATTTGATATGTTGATCAAAATGCATATTATGATCAAAAATAAAACCAAGATGTCTAAATTGAGACTGTACAGCTGAAGAAAGAGTCCCCAATTACTAAGCAACCTTGGAAGCAGTGCTATCTGGAGCAATAATACGTCTTACCTGCATTGAACTGTAAAATGGTGTTTGTCCATCCAGTCCTTAACAGCAGACAGACAACTGTGTCTCATCAGGCTTAACAGAGACATACAACTGGTTATCATTAATGTAACAGTGATACAAGATACCTTTAAATTGGATAATTAAATGACATAGAGGGAGCATAAACAATACAAATAAAATAGGACCTAAAACAGAACCCTGAGGCATCCCACAGGAAAGGGCAGCAGTTTCAGACGCAAAGGGACCAAGTGTCACCGAAAAACATCTATCTGAGAGATAGAAGGAGAACCAGTCCAGGGCACTCCTAGAGACCCCCCACCCACTGCCTATCCATTACCACAGTATCGAAAGCTTTCAGCCACACCAGAAGACATCATTAAATCATTGGACACTCTGAGGAGAGCTGTTTCAGTTGAGTGTTTCTGACGGAAACCAGACAAAATTGGTCTTAAATATTGTGTGTAGCCGGCACAGCAGGGAGATGTTTAGCAACTACTTCTCAACAAGAAAATTGAAATGAAAGGCATCTTAGATATAGGCATGGTTTTTGGGAGTGGATGGATCCAGGTTAGTTTTCTGTAGAAGTGGGGGAACACCTGCATGTTTACAATATGATAGGATGCAACCAGATTGCAAAGAGCTATTGATAATAGAAACCAAACATAGACCAATAGGGCCCAGGACTAAGGATTAAGTATGGATGTTCTTATAATCTACAGGGCTCCAGGAAGGTTTCATACTGCTCATCAGGGGTCTCATTTATAAATGTGGCTAATGCACAAAACGGGGCAGAAAATTGATGATTATGATTTATACAAAACAAACTTGACGGGAGAATGTGCGGCCCTCCACGCTAACTCTGACCCGTGTGTACGCACGTTTTGGAGACAATGGAAACTGGCGACGCAGATGGTGAAGAGGTGAACTGGTGTCAGACTGCAGGAAGTAAATGTGGGAATAATGATTACTTGTAATATTTTCAAGTATTGATGCCTCACGCACATTTTTTTACTCCATATCATCCACTTTATCATGAAGATAAATCCAGCAGTGTTATTTGTACTTGTACTGAGTGATAATTGTTCCACAATCCAATTCAAAATTTCTTATATAGAACATTTTCTTAATATTTAATCGGCACTGCCTCACCGTCACATTGTCCGCTACGGAGCGCTGGAGGAGGAGATGGCCCGACTCCATGGATGTAGCATCAAATAGCCTAGCATTACATAACGGCAGAACACAGTGGAAATAACTACATATCTGTCTTTAATACTGTGCATATATCATCGCAACTTCTTGGTCTGGAAATACAGTCTCGCTCAATGGTTCTGTCTGCGACATTTTTGAAGGTATTATTAATATAGCTAGTCTTTAGATCCGGTTTCCCTACACTGTGAGGGAACAGGCCAAAATTATAAGTCAATTTGCAGCAATTCCCGAGAGTGAATCAGCCTCTTATCCTGCCCTTACACCCCAATGTTTTACCATAAATAGTCACTACAAAGCACCTTGTGAATTCTGATGTATGTTAATGATCCTGGCAGTTGTTAGGTTGTGGGAAAAAGCAAAAAAATTCTCAGACACTCGGGAATTGCTGCAAATATACTTATAATTCCGGCCTGTTCTTGCACAGTGTAGGGAAACCTGATAAGACTAAGAAGAATACTGTAAGACTACTTATATTAATAATACCTTTCAAAACGGCAGGCATTACGGCACTCGGGGACAGCTTTGAAACACCAGACCTGTATGATAAAATTTAACAGAACTATGTATTATATTCAAACAAGCCTTAGTGATCAGGTTGAATATTATTTATAATATTTATACAAAACACTTAGCTGTCTGCTATTTACCTCTGGAAACAGCCAACTCAATAAGAACAGATGCACTGATATTTGTGTCCAGCCAAGTTTCAGTTAAAAACATTAAATCAAGATTGTGCTTAATAATAAAATTATCAACTAAAAAAGATTTTAAGGCTAATGTTAGTGTGTTAAAAGCATTTGACGAGGAATGGATGCTAAATGTGCACTTGAGTGCTTCTTATTGTAAATGTGCTGTATTTATATAGCGCTTTTCTAGTCTTAACAACTACTCAAAGCGCTTTTACATCATACAGGAAACATTCACCATTCATACACTATGGCCAAGGTTGCTGTACAACCTGCTCATTAGATAAACACTCACACACACATTCACAGCACCAGGGCCAACTCGGGGTTCAGTGTGTTGCCCAAGGACACATCGACGTAGGACTGCAGGGCCAGGGATTGAACCACCAACCTTCCAACTGGCAGGCAACCGCTCTACCACTGAGCCACAGCCTACATTAATTATTAACAAATCTGTTTCTATTACCTATCATAGCATGAATTGCGGAAGCTATCATGAGTGCCACTAGGCATGTAGCCTGGACCCCGCACATATCAGTTGGAGCTTGATGGAAAAAGGGAGGGGGGGTAAATTTGGTTCCAGCAGTAACCAGCTCCTTCATCTGGTCAGTGAACTCCAACAGGGGGCAGGGGGAAAGAGGGGAAAGGGTGAGTAGAGAGAGCTGTGGCACAGGTGGGGTATGGGGGCCCCCTCGAAAGCGAGATAATACATCTCAAGGAGAGAGCTGACTGTGTTCAGCAGATCAATAAAGCCCAGTGTCAGCACATTAGACTGTTGCTTCATAACATAATTTGACCCTCTATGCAGTATAATGTTCTTCACTGTTACAGCAGGAGTGCTGCCACAATATGCAGGGCAGGATGTATCAGATGCCAGATGTCTTTGGGAAAGCAGTATATTTTGATGTTTTTCTGAACATCCTTTTTACATCTCTTACAGCAGAGTCACCTACAATCAGAGTCTTCCCAGTCGTTAGGTTTCACTCTAGATTTTCACTTGTTTCTGTTCCGGTTTCAATTACTCACCACTCACCATGGCTCTAAGTATATTTTTATTTTTATTATCTGTATATTTATTATATTTTTCCATTCGGAGTACTTATTTATACTATGGTCAACTCAATATCATCTGTACTATGGTTACTTACTTTTGCTATATTATTTAATTCCACGTCATTATTCACTTACAATGCAATATTCTTTTTATACTATGGCCACCTAACTTTACTTAACAATATCTTTTATATAGTGCCTCTTTACATTCATACAGTACTTTTTGCACATTGTCTGTTGTTTTCCTGTTGTATGTTGGTTTGTTGTTTTTTTACTGTAGGAAAAAGTTGTAATAAAGTATTATCTAATATAATATAGTATAATCTACTTTTTGATTTACTGTTAGTCCTTTCACTGGCAAGGCAAGGCAGCTTTATTTGTAGAGCACATTTCAGCAACAGGGCAATTCAAAGTGCTTTACATAAAATCAGTTAAACACATAAAACACAAGTATATACAGTTAAAAGTAAAAACATTAAGACAGATAAAACCCTAACCCACTTGAGACTACCTTCACACTAATTAGTCCATGTTAGTGCTAACTTTCGTGATCCCCCTCAGTGTCACTACCCTTCAAGACTCTATTTTTAGAGACGTTACCTTTCATCTCCCTGGACTCTTCTTCACACTAATTAAGCCAATCTAGTGTTACCTTTCGAGTCTTTCTTTCTCTGTATTACACAACCTTTAAACTTATTCCTTTTCCTCAACAAAATTCATAAAACAGATAAAACACAAGTGTAAACAGTTAGAAATAAAAACATTAAGACAAAAACAATAAGACACTGCTGTGTGACAATGAGACATAATCCAGGTCATCACATGGAGATCCAGGGTCCTGCTACAGTGGAGCAAATCTCAGTAGTTGGGCAGGTTTTTTTGTTGGTAGTGATTGAAGAGGCGCTCTGTGTGCAGGATTTGTGTTTACACTGAGGGAGGTGGCGCTACGCTATAAGAAGTTAGGGTATTCATGGGGGCAAAAATCAGTTCCGGCCCATTTCATGAAATGTTTTTGCCTGAGCACACAGACTATTGGGATGAAAAGTTGGATTGAGTCGCTTCATAATGAGCTTCATAATGGACTGCATCCAACCCATATATACCTATGTGTGCTGACAGGTTGGTATATGAGACATTTGGCTCATATGTACACAGATTATTAGGAATTGGTGATATATAGATGAAAAATATCCATATATAAAGGGTAGGACAGGGACAGATGGTCAAAATGTGTGACTGTAAGACAGTCACTCCCCCGTCTCTGTGTGTTTGTGTGTGATTTCAGCTGGTAGCAGAGGACGTTGACAGTCAGCTAAATGGAGCCGTCCTCTACTCCATCATCAGTGGAGACCGAGACGAGCAGTTCTTCATGGACCCACTCCGGGGGGTCATCAAAGTCAACAAGCCACTGGACCGGGAGACAGTGAGGACACACATACGCACAAACGCACACACACACACACACACACACACACACACACACACAGAGCTTTGTAAGTGTATGTGTATGTTAACAGAGATAATCAGGACATTAGAGGAGCAGCGGAGGACATGTACTATTAGCATTAAATAATATATATATTCAATTAAAATGACAGCTGTAGCTTATGTTTCACAAGCTACTTGCTCCACATAGTGAAGATCCGGATTCAAGACATTTAGGATTTAGGTTATCTTATTCAGTAAGACTCTTACACACTAAAACACTGGCTATCAAAGTCCACATTAACTAGATTACCGCACAGTTTGATTTTGGCTTTTTTGCAAGTTTTCTACAGCTTTGATGTTCATGAGTTACAGCTGAAACAAACAGCTGCAGCGACAGTTCAACCTGAATGTTATGCACATTCCTCCGTGATAACAGAAGAAAAGAAACAGGAGGTTAAAATATATATATATGCATACAGAAGGGTGACCGTATTTTGATTTCCAAAAAAGATGACACTCGGCCCAGCCTTGAGACCCAAATTCAGACAGGCTTCTCAGAGGGGAATGAACATGCTTTATTATGCCTCAATGGTATAAAAATAACTTACGTAATAAAATAAAATATGTAACAACCTGTAACAAAATAATAGCTCTTTTCAAATAAATAAATAATTAAATATGAAATTATGTTTTAAATATGACCTATTCTGTGTCAGCTTCAAAATCTACCTTCAACTAAATATCTCTGGTGCAGCCCAGACAGATGTGATGACTGTAGGTACCAGCGGTCCTGGTGCAGCCCAGACAGATGTGATGACTGTAGGTACCAGCGGTCCTGGTGCAGCCCAGACAAATGTGATGACTGTAGGTACCAGCGGTCCTGGTGCAGCCCAGACAGATGTGATGACTGTAGGTACCAGCGGTCCTGGTGCAGCCCAGACAGATGTGATGACTGTAGGTACCAGCGGTCCTGGTGCAGCCCAGACAGATGTGATGACTGTAGGTACCAGCGGTCCTGGTGCAGCCCAGACAGATGTGATGACTGTAGGTACCAGCGGTCCTGGTGCAGCCCAGACAGATGTGATGACTGTAGGTACCAGCGGTCCTGGTGCAGCCCAGACAGATGTGATGACTGTAGGAACCAGCGGTCCTGGTGCAGCCCAGACAGATGTGATGACTGTAGGTACCAGCGGTCCTGGTGCAGCCCAGACAGATGTGATGACTGTAGGTACCAGCGGTCCTGGTGCAGCCCAGACAGATGTGATGACTGTAGGTACCAGCGGTCCTGGTGCGCCCAGACAGATGTGATGACTGTAGGTACCAGCGGTCCTGGTGCAGCCCAGACAGATGTGATGACTGTAGGTACCAGCGGTCCTGGTGCAGCCCAGACAGATGTGATGACTGTAGGAACCAGCGGTCCTGGTGCAGCCCAGACAGATGTGATGACTGTAGGTACGGATGACTGTAGGTACCAGCGGTCCTGGTGCAGCCCAGACAGATGTGATGACTGTAGGTACCAGCGGTCCTGGTGCAGCCCAGACAGATGTGATGACTGTAGGTACCAGCGGTCCTGGTGCAGCCCAGACAGATGTGATGACTGTAGGTACCAGCGGTCCTGGTGCAGCCCAGACAGATGTGATGATTGTAGGTACCAGCGGTCCAGTCCTGGTGCAGCCCAGACAGATGTGATGACTGTAGGTACCAGCGGTCCGGTCCTGGTGCAGCCCAGACATATGTGATGACTGTAGGTACCAGCGGTCCTGGTGCAGCCCAGACAGATGTGATGACTGTAGGTACCAGCGGTCCTGGTGCAGCCCAGACAGATGTGATGACTGTACAAACCAGCGGTCCTGGTGCAGCCCAGACAGATGTGATGACTGTACAAACCAGCGGTCCTGGTGCAGCCCAGACAGATGTGATGACTGTACAAACCAGCGGTCCTGGTAGAGCCCAGTATCAGCTGCTGTAGTGAACGTAGACCATCTCTGATGGGATGGAGGAGCCTGTTGGCCGAGATGAGAGCCCTGGGAGATGGATCCCTGTCCACATGGCAACTAATCACACTTGAAAAGTAAAACACGTGCACAAAGCAGCTCTGCATGTCAGCTCTTTCATTTTCTGCAGGAAAAAAGATGGAAGGCATGAACACCCCTTACTGCTTCCCCCCTCCTCAGCCTTCTTCTTTCTTCTTCATGTTCTGCTTCTTCCTCGTCTCCTTTTCCTCCGCACTGCTTGAAAACTTCAGAAATGTTCATATTCCCATCATTAAGTATTCAAGAGGACGGTCGAGGAGCCGTCTGAGCGTGCTCAGAAGGAGTGCAGGGAAGTGTGGGGGATCAAAGCTTTTGGATGATGAAAGTGAGTTTGGGGTTATCACAGAGAGAGCAGCAGCTTTGTGTGTGTGTGTGTGTGTGGGGTGGGTGGGGGGGGGGGGGGGGGGGTTAGTGTGTTTATATGTTTCCTTCTCTCATTTCAATACTGGTTCCCCCTCCCCCTCCTTTTCTCTCTGCTAAGCAGGTCATAGCTGTTTATTACTGAGTTTATTTTCCATATGTGTCAGGCAGCAGAATATTGTTTCTTCTCACCACGTTTCATTAGCTCTTTGTTATAAAGTAATATGGCGAAAGAGACAAGGGGCCACGAGACGTTGGGGGTTTGGTGACTTGCTCTAGGGCACCTCTGCAGTGCCCAAGACTTTAACTGGTCTCTGTACTCCGTACGTGGTCCACACTGTGACCAAGTCCCCACAGATTGAGCTACTGCTAACCCTAAAGTGGTAGGCCATACACAAATGCATTGGCCTATGACTGAAAAGAATAAAATCAAAATTCATAGTTTTGATAATGTGTCTATCCGTAATAACACCGTACTCTCCCAGATAATTGCTGAGATATTGAAAATCAGTAGCATCATAAAAACAGTGTTAGGAGTCAGAAGTGCACGAGGACCACCGAACTGTTTAATCATTTTTTGAAATGTTTTTCTTAACACAAAAATGAATTCAAGTTATTACAGAATTAGCAAAGATATATTGTGGAAAAAAATTTTTTTTTAGTTTACATAACATTGATGATAGGCTTTCTGGCCTACAGGAGCACAGCCTGTCCTCTACTGCCACCACCAGGACAAAGAGTACATGTTCCTGTTCTTATTCAACATTGTTTTTTTTCCAAAATATGTTTATTGATCAAACCTCATAAATTATTACAGGCTGTATTGGGAATAACAAAGGGTAACAGGTTTGACATTTTTCTTGCTTTTTAAAACAGAACAAAAACACATACATTCCCCCCCATTTCCCCCTCCACCACCCTATAACCAGATACTAAACATATATATGTATATCTTCCATTTGTCTTATTTATTCAACATTGTTTTAGATATGATAAACATGTCATCCTCTCCAGCCATAATCCATTCAATATAATCCCATTAAAAATCTGTTTCCCCAACCTCAGCCTAGAAATCTGTATTTTCTGGCAAAGCTGCCAAACATGCCTTCAGATACCCACGGGAGTCATGACAGGTGTTATATCCATTATTTATGTTTTTGGTTTATTTTTTCCTGGTTTATATATTTTCCATTGTGTCATTCCTTGTAGGTTCCCAGCTACTCGTTGGCCGTCAGAGCTCTGGATAGTGGAGTCCCAGCCATGTCCTCCACTGTGATGGTCAACATTGACATCTCTGACATCAATGACAACCCCCCCACCTTCTCCCCGGCCAACCTCACCACTGTCATACAGGTAAACCTACACATTGACAAGATAACTAACTACAGTGTAGATCGAGGACTCTGTGTGTGTGTGTGTGTGTGTGTGTGTGTGTGTGTGTGTGTGTGTGTGTGTGTGTGTGTGTGTGTGTGTGTGTGTCTTACAAACCATCCGGCATGCACAAAAGACCACGTCACACACAGCACACTGTTGCGAGGCTCCGTCCACGGCGGGGAGTTGCGACATCCCTCCGTACAGCAGATGGCTTAAAAAAGCAACTACCAACAAATGTAGTGGCATTCTTAATTTAATTTATTTATAAATTCAAGACAATGCACATTGATGAACAAGTACAGCAGGACACGTAAATGTGCCAGATTGTAGCCCGAGGGCTAATTTCCATCTGCAGTCCATTAGGCAGGTTGGAGTTACAATAAAAAAAGACATAGGATAGTAACATTTAGTATAAAACAAGAAGAAACAAACAGGACAATTCATTAGTAGAAGTTAAAATGGAAACACAATTCATTATTATGCTCCACCGGAACACACTTCTTCTACTTATTCTGTCAGTACAGCATACAATTAGCGGTGGTTCCACCTTTGGTTAGCTCTAAGCCACAGCTTTACCTGGCTCTTAAAGGAGGCCAAAGTGGGACTTTCCCGTCTGTAGCAGAGACTCCAGTATTGTCCAGCGAGCTCTCCTCTCTCTCTTACACGGTCACCTCTCTCTGTCTCTGCTGATCAGTGACTGAGCAGCAGCAGCGAGCTTATGGCGCCTTGCATGGCAGCCGTCGGTGGATGGGAATGGGTTAGTGTAAAGCGTTTTGTCCCGTAAGGTAGAAAGGTGCTGGATAAATGCACTACATTTATCATCAAAGTAGTGGTTCTGGAGAAGTCTTTAAACAGGCATGCCACCCAACAACTCTGCAAGCAGCAATACTGGGAACCAAGCTTTTTAGAACTGCGTTTTCTGCCCCATGTTTGTGAGAATTTACACAATAAAGATGTGAAAAGAAATACTGGGAATGGAGCAAGCAGCCCGTTCTGAACAGCCATGCACTCTAAACGACCTAAACACAAAGATTTAAAGAATTAAAGAAAACTTTGCCTATAATTCATCCATCGTGGCTCTAATTGCTTGGTAAGAACATTTCCAACTGCAGTGGCATAGCATGAACATCTGGGCCCCATACGTAAGCTCAGGGGGCCTCCTTCCCATTAAAATCATCCATTGCCCCGCTGGTCTAAATAAGTGACTCAACCGAGAACACACACACCTGGAGGGGTTATAAGGGATATTCCCAGCATACTTTAATTACGGAGTAAATCTTTTTAAGATGAGGTTTTAGAAAACGATGAATCTTTTCTGTCACAACTACCTTTTTAAGTCTCAAATAGTACTCATGAGCTTATTCCTTTACCTGGGGGCAAATATCCACAAGGACCCGACATGGGCCACCCACACTGCAGCTGTCAGTCAAAAGGACCAACAGCGTCTGGCTAGCCTGTGCATTTGTTTTTGAAGCAAATGAAAGCATGTCAAAAGTTATTTTTAATAGTAGTATTCTTTTTTTAACCACAGATGTTTGCATAGTATACATAACATAGTAATGGAACTATGCGTGGCTTTGTAAGATTAATAATAATAACTGTAATATGACGTAAGTGAAACAAATTCATCGTAAATTCATATATTGTTGTAAAGCCCCGGGACTTTGGGATGCAGAGGGCTTTCATGAGAGTGTGTGAAGAGTGCACATAGAAAATGTTTAGGAATCCATTTGAATAGTGATAATCAGTGGCGCTGGCAGCTGTAATCCTGTACACACTGTGCATACTTTTCTTTCTTCTGTGAGACATGCAACTCATGATAACAATGCGTAAATGCGCACAGGAGCAGCAGCTGACGGCAGCTCTGGGGAAATGAAATTGAGACGGTTTCATAAGCAGTTCAAGCTCCTTGCTGCTGTAATGGATCCCTTTCTAAAGCCGTGTCAGTGTAGTGATGGGACTAACTCAGCAGTCCTCATTCTGGGCTAATTTTTGCACAGAATGTAGTATGCAGTATTTATTTGAAGCTAATGTGAGGCTTCAGTCATCTGAGTTGGACAAATCTAGTGGTTATCATCCACGTTTTGGTACAGAATTGCATCTTTCTGCCTCCCTGGACGGAGTTCACAGTACATGCTGAGGGTGCAGAGTGCAAGGGAATTGCAAATGGAAAGGACTGAGAAAACTTTAATAATGCAGAGATTTGTTTAAGTCAAACAATTTGCCAACTTGCCATCAGGATTTTGTGGAGGGACAGTCTAAAGTGGTATATCTCCACAGGAAGTGGCAGGGTTAATCAAAACCAATGACTCAATTATACAAGCAGGTGCATCATTTCTGGATTTGAATTTCTAAGATACATCGTGTCAAAAGAAACTTCATATTGTGAGCAGCACAATGTGTCCCCGCACATGTCGGTCTTTCTAACGGTGTGTTCCCTCCCCAGGAAAACAAGCCAATCGGCACCAGCATCCTGCAGCTGTCCGTCATCGATCTGGACTCGTCCCACAACGGCCAGCCCTTTGACTTCCGCATCCTGACAGGAAACGAAGGCGGAGAGTTTGTGCTGGAGAAAGATGGAACACTGGTGGCCAATCAAGTGTTCAGGAGGGACCTGGCAGCTCAATATGTCATTGTGATACAGGTAGAGTATAGAACATTCTCCCTCCATCACATTAACAGGGTTGTTGAATCCAATGACCCATTTTCCTTTTTTTACGGGGGTGGGGGATGTTTAGGGGAGATAGCATCTCAACAGTATCTACCACATAGAATAGAACCTGACCATGGTGGGAGTTTTCTATTCATAAATCTGTAATAAAAATTGTGCTTTGGTTAGGTGACTATTCAAAATTTGAAAGTTTTTTGATACTGACAATATGACCATAAACTATATATACTGAATATATACTGAATATCTTGTAAAACACTTTGATTCTTCTGGCAAATATTCGCGCAAAGTTAGACCTCCTGTTTTTGAAGCATTTAAAAATATGTATTTTAAGTAATTCCGTCTCACACACTTTTAAAAAATGGACATCCATCTGTCAATTACTATACAGTTATTATATATCTTAATTATTTTACTTCCTAATTTAAATGATATGCATTTATCAGTAGAATATTTGTGGCAATCATGTTACCAGATGTATTGTAATATAAAAAAGTGTAAACAGACGTACACTGGGGTGATGTCACGCCTGGCCTCCCTCCCTCCCTCCCTCCCTCCCTCCTCCTGAAGCATGAACCAAACACTAAACCGTATTAAAAGGATTTACCATAAACATGCACTTGTAGTCCCACGTATTATTTTGTTACTAGTTCTTTAAATGTCACCTGAAAGCAGATAAGTATCTGAAACTCTTATTTTTATAGAGAAACACAGCCAGACCCCCGCTTTTTTTGAGGTCTCACGCCTGGCAAAGTCTGCCAATGGTGGTGGTCGGAGCACGGATGTAACCAAGGAAACGGTTGCTAGTAGCTAGCCAGTTAATGGTCCTAACCACAGCGCTGTGGAGGTCTGGCAGTGCCAGACAAACTAGTTAACCCGCCACTGCAGTTGAGTCACATAATCTAATAATCTAATCTTCCCGTGTTCTCCGGGTCCATACACCCGACCCGAGTCAGGGTTATTGTTGACTCTAAATTGCTCTAGGTGTGAATGTGATCAGCTCCAGTCACCATGAATAGTATAGGGCATATGGATGTTATGGGGAAACGTAAATTAGAGATGTTTCCAAGTCATTTCCACTGTCCTCCTGTTCTTTGACGTGTCTCTTCTCTTTTCTCATGATGCGCTGTCTCAGGTGACGGACTCGGGGAAGCCTCGGCTGTCCTCCTCCTCCGTGCTGACTGTCAGGGTGATTGAGGAGAGCCTTCACCGGCCAGTGGCGTTGCCACTGGAAGTTCATATCGTCACTATGGAGGACGAGTTTCCTGGTGGTGTGATTGGCCAGCTGCACGCCACCGACGCAGACCCCTATGATGCGCTGACCTTTGGCCATGCCCCTCCGGCTCAGCGCAGTCTCTTTAAGATCAGTCCTCGGGACGGCAAGATCATCGCCCTGGGCGGGTTGGATGCGGGCAGGTACTCCCTCAACGCCAGCGTAAGCGATGGCCGCTTCGCCGTGCCTGTGCCCGTGAGTGTGCACGTGGAGCAGGCGACCGTAGAGATGCTGCGTGAGGCGGTGACGGTGCGCTTTGAGAGCGTGGCGCCCCAAGACTTTGTGGCGTCGCACCTGAAAAGTGTGCTGAAGGTTCTGCAGCAGGCGGCCACGTCGCAGCAGCAGGACACGCTGCACCTGCTCAGTCTGCAGCCAGTCGGCGGAACGCAGCAACTGGACATGCTCGTTGCCGTGGCAACAGCAGGGGGCGGGTACTACAAGGCGGCCTACCTCACCCAGAAACTGAGTGCGTCCCGGCGGCAGCTGGAGGAGGTCATCCGCGTGTCAGCCATCCTGGATAAGAACTGCTCGGGGCTGGAGTGCCGAGGCGCGCAGTGCGAGCAGAGCATCAGCCTGGACTCCCACAGCCTGGCGACCTACAGCACGCCACGCCTCAGCTTCGTTTCTCCACGCTTCCACCGCACCTCGCGTTGCACGTGCACTGGTCAGTAAATGCAACGTTTTCATTTGGTGTGAAAAGTGGAACTTCTGTGTTTTATTCCAAAAGAACAGAGCCTCAGCAGTATGTTGTGTGTCTAGATAAGCACAATACTTTGTTGAAAAGACAATAAAAAATTACTCTTAATTTATTAATTCTGCTTTTTTTCAGCCTTATCAAATCTGGCCTGATAGAAATAGGCTGCTGTAGGTGGAAGAAATGCTTCACACAGTTTTAATCTGTTTATTTGTTTGTGCTAATTTTCAAATTCCTATCACATTTTGATCATTTTGCAAATAGTTTTTTAAAGAGAGACACTTTATATTTTCTCTCTTGCTGTCAGTTGATGTTCTTCATGGTAATATGGTAATAAAATAAGTGTGTTTTGTTTCTCTGTGTGTGTGTGTGTGTGTGTGTGTGTGTGTGTGTGTGTGTGTGTGTCCAGATGCCAGCTGTGCGGTCCTGTCAGAACAGTGTGAGGACCAGCCGTGTCCCGCAGACATGCAGTGTGTTGCCGTTGAGGCCAACAGAGGGCGCTACGCATGCCAGTGTCCACCAGGCAAACTGGGAGAGTGCGCAGGTGTGTGAGCGAGAAAAAGACAGGAAACACACAACATCAAGTCTGTGTGAATAGTTTTGTGGGAAAACAATACTTGCAACAACTTAACATCATTACATACATACAGTATACATACTGTATACATACTGTACTTGTGCATAACAGACCTCTGTGTGTGTGTGTGTGTGTGTGTGTATGTGTGTGTCTACAGGGCATTCGTCCCTGAGCTTCTCAGGTAACAGCTACATCAAGTACAGAGTGTCTGAGCGGCTGCAGACGGAGCTAAAACTCAGCCTCCGAATCCGAACACTGCAAAGCAGAGGGATCATTATGTACACACACGCCGAGCCCTGCACCATGCTCAAGGTACACACACACACACACACACACACACGCACACACACACACGCACACATGCATCTACATATTCTGTTTAAAGCTAATTGTCATTTCCCCACTGGGGATCAATAAAAAGTATAAATTAAAGTAATTATAATATGAATTCTGCAGTTAACATTTTGTAAGCTGTAGAAGCATCTAATGTGTGTGTTTATTATGCACAGCCATCGATGCTAATTGAGTCAGGATTCACACAAACAATTTTCCTTGATTGAAACGCCTGTCCAACATTAAAGTTATTTTTTAATCCGTTCACGCTGTTGATTTGTTAGTGCTGAGTTTCAGATCAATATTACATTTCAGTCATTTTCAATCACAGGCTTTATATTTCCTGTCTCGCTGTCAGTTGATGTTCTTCATGGTAGTATGGTAGTAAATCAAGTATGTTTCCTTTCTGTCTTGTGTGTGTGTGTGTGTGGAGGGCAGTTGGAGGAGGGGAAGCTGTGGTTCCAGCTAGCCTGTGGCCTTGGTGGGGGCAACAGTCCCGACATGTTGGGCATCTCTGGCCGTCGTATCAATGACGGCAGCTGGCACACGGTGGCACTGGAGCTCAACCACAACTTCAGCAGCCTGGCGCTGGACGACAGCTACGTCGAGCGCCGCCGTGGACCACCACTCCTCCAACCCCTCCCTCCAGACAGAAGCATCTACTTTGGAGCACTGGTCAGTCCATGAGAAGCCTCACAGTGCCAACCCTATGTCCACAGCGCGGTATCAAACTTGCTATGTGGTAGACGCTAGGCTAGTCCAATATTGAATTTAGTTTTTTACCATTCCCATTATTTTGAGATCCAAGTCAGTTGGTGTTCATGTGAGGCACACAGCCTACCCACATGGACTGTCGTTGACATTCATCTATGTTTTCACTTAGAAAGGGGTTAACATGTGGAACTTGTCTGTTGTAAAGTCTACAGAAAATAAGGAAAATACACAGAAGTCCTTGTTCGGATTATACCCCGCTTTAGGAACGGCACTTTGATGTGAGTTCGGCACAGCGGAACACATCCAAATGCAGAAGGATGTGTTTCTTTTCATTTATTTTAAAATGACAGTAGTGCAAGTGTGAAATACAGACACAATCCTCTCACTGAGGACTGAAGTAGTTTCACCCACTGGTAACTTTGGTAAACCTTTTTTGTTTCTAAAAATAAGGACCACTTTAACCACCTCTGCATTACACAATGCACACTGAACAACCACTTTCCCAAAGGCATCACCTCATAAGGCTAAACAACTGAAAAGTATCTCTTATTATATGTAATAAAAGATACCAACATATGGTTTGGTTCAATAGGAATACACAAAACATCACATTCCTGGTAACTACTTTTAAATGTAACTACAGATGTACACTTTGTTCAACACACTATTCTATCTTCAAACTAAAAATGTAGAAAAACATTTAAACTGTGTATCTTTACCAGGTTTTTGTTTTGCACATTTAAGACCAACCATATTACACATTGTGCTTGATAATTATCCAAAATGATAGGAGACAGATACAATAGCTTGCAGCCATTTAAATCTGATGTTTGATTTACAGCACCGTATGTATTTATATTTTGACTAGATGTATATATGTTGTAACCTAATTTAGGGGTTTAAGGCAATGACTGACGGGGGAGCGACACCGAGTGCAACACACCAGGTTCACCAAACTCAGATCAAACTGTCAAGCTAGGCTGATTACTTTTAATGACTTCTTTGTGCCATCTAACTAGACCCACATTTTTTCTGGCTTGAAAACGAACCAAGCACCGCCCCAACTCGCATGTGTCACTCAGCACTTCCACATGTTACATGGCTCTGATGGTTGGTGTCCGGGGGCAATTTCATCTGGAAATCTAAATGACTAATATGCATTTGTGAATTATTTTGGCAATGCCAGGCTGTAGATGTAGCCTGACATGAACAAATAATTACTCTTAGTAAAACTACGAGTTCTACCTCCGACAATGCCACACATTTAGTAACAGAACATGTTGATGGAAACTAAACAAATTAAGTTCAAAGCAATCTTCTGTGTGTGTGTGTGTGTGTGTGTGTGTGTGTGTGTGTGTGTGTGTGTGTGTGTGTGTGTGTGTGTGTGTGTGTATGTGTGTGTGTGTGTGTGTGTGTGTGTGTGTGTGTGTGGTCTTGTTTAACTAAATTTGTGGGGTCCAAAAACCGGAAGTTCAGTGTACTTGTGGGGTCCAGACGGCTTTGTGGGGCCAAAATGCTGGACCCCACCACTTTAAAGGACTGTTTGAGGGTTAAGACTTGGTTTTAGATTAGGGTTAGAATGAGGTTATGGTTAGGTGGGGGTAAGGGTTAAGGTTAGGCATTCAGTTGTAATGGTTAAGGTTAGGGTAAGGGGCCAGGGAATCCATTATGTCAATATTGTGCGTGTGGTGTGTGTGTGTGTGTGTGTGTGTGTGTGTGTGTGTGTGTGTGTGTGTGTGTTGTGTGGTGTTGTGTGTGTGTGTGTGTGTGAGAGACAGACAGGGTATCTGTGTAATTCAGGGGTTAATTTCGGATCCTTACCTCCCCAGGTGCAGCACCCCAATTCCCGCAGCCTCCTGGACCCCCAGAAGGACCCACGGGTGCTGGAGGGTTTCCAGGGCTGCCTGGACTCCATCACGCTGAACAATAACGAGCTGCCGCTGCAGAACAAACGCTCGCGCTACGCAGAGGTGGTGGGCCTGACGGAGCTGAAGCTGGGCTGCATCCTCCACCCAGACGCCTGCCTGCAGCAGCCCTGCCGCAACGGGGCCAGCTGCAGCAGCCTGCCCTCTGGTGGTGAGTCCCTGGGGAACACCGCCTTTACTTTAACAATTTTAATCAGTTCTTTGAAAGTATTGAAAGTATGAATTACTTTTTACCAAATACTGATTAAGCCTACTTTTAAACACTGACAAACATTGAGCGTTGAATAGAAAAAGTGCATGGTACTTTGAAAACACTGCTTTGTTGTTATTGACAACAATATCAAAGCAGGCCATGATTATTAAATTATCTGTGTGTATGAAAACACCCTCGGACCCTAGTGGGATTACTACAGTAAGTACTCGTATTGGTACTTGGCATTGTGGAGTACCCAAATGTAAGTACTTGGACTACTTAAAAAAGTGGTATTAGTGCATCCCTAGTTAAGAAAAAAATATGTAATTAAAAAGTGTATGTAGCAGTTATAGTGTGAGCACACAGTGAACACGCCACATGCTCCTCACTTCCACTGTCATGAGATTTACACAACATAAGTCAAAGAGAAAATTATATTTCTCAATTGCACAAATCCTTCATTGGAGCATTTGAAAAACACTCGTAAGAGAATCCACTTATTTAACTATTACAACAGGAAACACACTTTTTGAGGTGCACAATCTCCACCTCCAACATTGCGAAAAGAAAAAAAGACAATAAAAACAATTTGTCACAAAATATGACTTATGTGTATATATATATATATATATATATATATATAATATATATACACCGCTCAGGGCTGTGGTCTAGCACTGGCAGCCCACTCACTCTGACATCTCTCCTTTAGTGCATGTACAGGACCTGAGCATGTGTGTATATTTCAGGCCTGTGTGTGGTGTGTAATAACAATAGTGTGAATTGCAATTTTCCCAGGAGATCATTAAAGAGTATCAATTATAAATTGTTGTTGTTAGATTGAAAGCTTTAGTCAACCAATTCTTGCTCCATTTAGACCGATCCGTGTGTAGTCGTATCTGTGATAATACAACCGGATGTGTGTGTGTGTATGTGTGTGTGTGTGCCTGCCACTGACTGCTCTGAGTTCTTGATGAAGTGTCTGTCCCCTCCTGTGTGTGTGTGTGTCTGCAGGGTTCTCATGCAGCTGTAACCCCCAGTACACCGGCGGCCGCTGTGAGATGGAGATCACGGCGTGTTTTCCCAACCCGTGTCAGAACGCTGGCACCTGTAAGCCCATCGGCAACGCCTTCTTCTGCAGCTGCAGGAGAGGCTTCAAGGGCCTGACGTGAGTTCCAGTCCAAACACACAAACTGAACTAAAAGTCCTTTAAGGGTCCAGATTTCACGATGTTGCGATCACCCCAATTCACGCAAATTTAACCAATGACTGCAACTTTGGTACGACCCGCAATTTTGACCAATCATTGTAACTTTTCCACAAATTTAACCAATGACCAGAGTGTCCCACGACTTCAACCAATCGCAGCAGTCCCACGTGCCAGACTTTGTATCAGTATGGGACTCTGACAGCCAATGACCAGCCGGGCATGATAACAGGTTGACGTCACATGTTCATCACCAAATACATTTTCTCGTTTCTGATATGAAAATTAGACGAGTGTGACTCGAATATCTCACATTTACCAACAAAACGTGCACAACATGTCAGACCGTCCTGCCAACCTGTAACATTCTAACGTTAATATACGCTGTAACAATGTTTTTACTTTGATGTCGCTGAAAGCGTCTGTTTCAATCGACTCTCTGCAGCGGGGGGGGGGGGCTGCTCAGTTCCCCTGTGACTGACCCGTGCGCGCGCACACACACACACACACACACACACAAAAACAAACACACACGGTGGATGCAGGAAAAACCAGAGATGAGACGGACAGGATGTCCTAAATTGATGTGAAATAATAAGTTAAAGCCCAATAAGTACTTTATTAAACCAGATGAATGTGTGTCCAGGATAGAAAATTAACTAACAATGTAAAGATCAACAAACTACTGACATGTTCAAATTTGATTCATTCAATAAATTATTATTTTTTGTCTTAAATCCACCAGCCATTTTCATTTGCAGCATCCTTAGCCTTATTGGTAAGGTGACTGGGAAAACTCCTAAAGTAATTTTATTCTCCTCAAAACAAGTTTCCTTTTTATTTTTAAAGAACTTTACCAAAAAAAATCACAACTTTTTTGCAACTTTTCCTGTCTCCTGCAACTTCATTGCAAAAAACATGGCAAGTTTTAATGCAATTTTTTACAAAAGCTCATCTCTGAAGAAGATGTCTTTACAAAATCAAGAAGTACACATTATAATTATTTCCTCTCTAGCCTCCACCTGTCATTTTAACTCTCTTTGAATGTGTTAAAAGCTAAATGGCCGTCCTAAAAGCCATCCATCTGACAGCAGGTCATTGAGCAGTGAGAAGGTATTCATACACTATCATCTCACTCTAGCCTCTTGTCCTCTTTCCTCCATCCCTTCATCCTGCAGCTGTGGGGAAGATGTGAACGAATGTGACCGCAGCAATCCCGAGGGGGAGTGCGAGAACGGCGGCGTCTGCGTCAACACGTACGGGTCCTTTTACTGTAACTGCACAGCGGGCTTCGTGGGCCAGCGCTGCGGCCTGCGGCCCGTGGTGGTCCCCGACATGCAGGCCGGTCACACTGTGGTCGGTAAAGAGGAGCTGATCGGAATCGCTGTGGTGCTTTTTGTCATCATCACTCTCATCATCCTCTTCATCGCTTTCCGCAAGAAGGTTTTCCAGAAGAACTACTCGCGGAACAACTTGTCTCTGGTCCAGGACCCAGCCACCGCAGCGCTGCTCAACAAGGCCAATGGGCTTCAGTTCAAGAGCCTGCACTGCACACCAGGAGACCCTCTCAACCTGTACTCAGAGCCGGGGCTGCTGGGACCTCCACAGGTCCCTGTCAGGCCCATGACATACACACCCTGTTTCCAAGGAGACCCGCGCTCTACGCTGGGGAAGATGGTGGATGGGTGTGCTGTGGAGCATACAGAGATGAGCACCTTTCACCCCGAGTCACCAAGGATCCTGTCTGGAACCAACAGGAGGGGGGTGGTGGTGTGCAGCGTGGCCCCCAACCTGCCGCCAGTGTCGCCCTGTCGCTCAGACTGTGACTCCATACGCAAGAGCCCATGGGACAGTGATGAGGGTGAGTGTGTGTGTGTGTGTGTGTGTGTGTGTGCTTAAGTCAGAATAAACACTTTGAATATGTTAGGCTTAATGATGGAGTGTGTTTGTGTCAGTACCCTAAAGTTCCATACATCCATTTTTTGCCAATGTCCTCCTGCAATAACATGTTTTCCACCATCCAGAGAAGTGTGATGTGGGATCTCAAACTGGTGCACCCCCCCTGTAGCAGTTGCTACAGTTGATTGTGGCATCTCGGCAGGAGTGTTTGGCCAACGTAGACCAACAAAACTTGGTACACCTATGTAACATGTCAAGACGTACAAAAAAGCTCCATGTTGGTGAAACATACAAAATGCTCTGATAGTCTTCAGATCATTTCTTATTTGGGCGTCAATATGGTGTAAATCAGGGGTCTTCAACAAGGGGTCCTCGACCCCTAGGGGGTCCGCGGAGGTACTGCATGGGGGTCGCGAAAGTTTTGGTTGATTAGACTTTTTTTTATATTCCCCCCACCCCACCCCCCTGCAAATTTTTCCACTAATTGAAATGTCTTTAAATACACATTAACATGAATTTAACACACTGTAGTAAACAGATAAATGGAGGCAGAAGATGTCTTTCAGTCATCAATGCACACATGGCACTATAGGACCAGTTTGATATAACACCATGTTATACAATATATATAATTAGGGGGTCCCCGCTCCATCTCGCCATCAGTTTGGGGGTCCTTGACCTGGAAAACGTTGAAGACCCCTGGTGTAAATAAACCTATTAGCACACCTTATATTTCTAAAGATGCACCATTGGAAAAAAATGTTATGCTCTACAGGTCAGACTCTGATGTGAACTGAGATAAGATAAGATAAAACCCTCCCGGCCCTGGTATGGAATGCCAAGGATGTGGTTGGGTTAGCTCACTTGGTAGATCAGTCATGAATAGAGGATTTGTCCTTGATGCAGAAGGTCCGGGGTTCAGATCTAACCTGGGCTAGTTTATTGCATGTCTCCCCCCCCCCCCCCCCCCCCCTCCTTTCTTATCTAGCGGTCCTATCCATTAAGGGCAGAATACTGAGCATGCATGATTACATTTGTGGGGACAGTAGCCAAGTCTGTAGGGAGTTAGGTTGGGCACCCGAAGGTTGCTGGTTCAAGTCTTCATACAGACCAAATGTATGATGTTGGATTGGTAACTGGAGAGGTGCCCAGGTGCTCTTGAGCAAGGTACTGAACCCCCAGCTGCTTGGGGTTCCTTCCTGTGAGCACCCCCCTCCCCTTAGTCTGACTTCTCTCCATTAGTGAATGTAGTTTAGGTCTTTGTGTAATAATTTCCCTTTGCAGGATTAATGGAGTATACGTTATTATTACAGTTTTTCATGACATATACATTTATGTATTAAAGCAAACTGTTCCTGCAGGTAAGACGGTTGACATGGCTGAAGAAGTGACGTGTTTCTCAGGAAGTAACAGGGGCAGTAACTCCGAGGTCCAGTCCCTGAGCTCCTTCCAGTCTGACTCCTGTGATGATAATGGTAAGACAGAATAGCCCAGTTCCTTAGCCTCTCACTTCTTCTTGTTTTTCTTGTGATACTGGGTGTTACATATCAATATCCACTACAAAACATTAGTGAAAAAACAATGAAGTATTTGGATTCTGATTTAACTTCCTGCATTGTTTTCTTCTAACATCCTGCATTAGTTAACCCTGTGATAAGAATATCTCCTCTAGTATCATCATCAGGACAACTCGTCCCTTAGCAGACACGATATGTGGACAGATTGCAACAGATTCTTCTGAGCAAATTCATATTCATTAGGGCATAAACTCCTGATTGTAATGAGCTCATGGTCCTTCCTCGGGTCAAATGAAGTGTAAGGAGCGATTCCAGCCAAGGCCCTATGTTGTGGTGTAAACACTCGACTCTCTCCTACACCGTCAATTATGAAGTGAACGATTTTAAAAATCATACGATTTTTTGGGGGTTTTGTTCACACATACTCATACGGTTCAGTAATTAGCGACATCAACAATAGATTGTCAAAGTGTAAGATATTGTCAGGTTTGAGATGTTCGGTCCTGTATGTATGCATGCTTTCATTTGCTTTTGTTGCTGCAGAACAGCTCACTATGAATGTTCCCTTACAACTGTCCATGATAATTATGTATCCACACTGTAAGCACTGTTGAAGAAGCTAAGGGGTTGGGACTGCTTCGCAGCGTGCTGTTGCTGGGCATGGCCTTCGTGCTGGAGTGTGTTTTTGGTTTAGTGTTTTATTGCATCATCCTGTCATCACTAGTTTTTATTATTTGCAATCCATGTGATAAATTGTTTTCATTTTCAGAATTTTGCCCTTAATCATCAATTCATTACATCTGAATTCACATATATGACATACATATATATATATATATATATATATATATATATATATATATATATATATATATATATACATACATGATCTGATATGTATACTCAGTTTTGCCTCAGCCATACTATTACTGTTTTCCTTTTCATTCCTGTGTTTGTTAATGTCTGACTGGTGTCTTAAAGCAGTAAAGTTTAGTGTTGTTGTTTTTTTGCTTTCATATTGTTTTAGCTTTGCATTTGTAACGTTAATTTTCTTTGTTTGGCAGTGTTGCCTTTGCTGAAATCTTTGTTCATTTTTGATCTTTAAACTTAAAGTATCTCTGTATATATACATGAATAGGAATTATCAAACAGAAATCAGCCAGAGGTCCTGAGGGTGCCAGAGGCAGCCAGGAGTGCCCGCCCCCCCCCCCCCCCCCCCCCCCACCAGCTTTTCTCACTTTGGATGACTTTGGTTGATTTCAAAACTTGTCTCCTCCTTTATTCCCTCCACAAGCTTCCATAGTGACGGTCATTCGACTGGTGAATGATGCAGTCGACACAATCGAAAGTGAAGGTACCATGTCTCATCCCCCATGTGTCTCTCCTCTCTCTGTTCTCTTCTCTCAGTCTTCAGTCACATAGTCGAGATAACTCCACTCACTGTGTGTCACGTGCTGTATCTTTCAGGAACATAAATTAGCTTCCAACATGTTAACACATGAGTTAGTTTCTCCTTTTTCACACACTCTCCCAGTCAGCAGGTAGTCAGTCCACGCCCCTCCCAGGTTAGCTCTCAGTGTACTGTTCCATAGAGAGACAACAGTCCACAGGTTCTGATTCCAACTGACCACCTCAGGAGGTGATTTCACTGATGACTTCTTACCTTTTCCTCCACTCCCTCAGTCTTTGCTTGGACTGAAAACCTGCAGACTGTTGGCTCTTCATTTGCCACCCAGGACACAGGCGGTTTCTTTTATTGCTCTTCAATTCAATTCAATTTTCTTTATAGTATCAATCAAAACAAGAATTATCTCAAGACACTCTCCAGATAGAGTAGGTCTAGACCACACTCGATAAATTACAAAGACCCAGCAATTTCCCACAAGCAAACAGTGGTGAGGAAAAACTTCCATTAGGCAGAAACCCCGGACAGACCCAGGCTCTTTGTGGGGGGCGTCTGTCACGGCCGGTTGGTACCCAGCCACTGATATAGATATACACATATAGAGAAATATGATTCAGTTGGAATGATGAACAGTGGCAGGTACTGTATAGTAACACTACGTAAGTGGAACTATGACTAGAAATAATTATTGTAGCAGTTCAGGGCGTCGCAAGGAATAAATTCCTCTGAGCTAAGTTATAACAAGCATTTCTGGGAAATGGATGCACACAGATGGAAAGAGAGAGGAGGACAGTGTTTCAAAGGAAGTCCCCCCCGGACTCTTTCTTTATGAAAAGCTTCAACATGTCAATTATGTTTGTAAATTCTTCATCTACCACTGTACTGGAAAGTAAAACTTCTTTTATGAATTGACTTCATAAACATACAGACAAGAGAGAAAAGGACAGAATCAAGAGGAGAATAATAGAAAGAACTGGAGTGTCACACACACCCACACACTCTACAACAGCTATAGCTCCATGAGATCATGAGCGTTGAAGTTGCTGAATGGTAGTTGTTAACACTTTTACAACACATCAGGACCCTGATGATCAGGATTACATTTTTTAGAAAAACCCAATTTATGTATCAGGAACTTTTGATTAGTAATATTAGAAAAACACTTTAGAGACACATTAATTGCCCCAGCACCTCTGACCTGAATCGTCTTCTCTCCTGTAAGATCACATTTAGAGCAGCAGACCAACTCATGATCCAATGTTAAATGTTGTTCTCTCGTCTGACAGTGTCAGTTATGGACCATGGTCAAACCTACAACAGAGGTGACTACCAGAGCCCCTTCTTCTACCCCAACCCACCCCACCCCCACCCATCTATCTATCTATCTATCTATCTATCTATCTATCTATCTATCCATCTATCTATCTTCAGTGAGTAGACAAAGTAAGTTTCAGCTCAGATGATTGAACCTCTCTGGAGCTCATTTAGTTTTTCTGGATTACTTTGAACTATAGTCTGTAATCAAGTAGTTTAGTTTTTTTTACACCATGTAAGATAAGTAACCAATCTGGAGCATAGCAGTAGAGTTGGCTCACTATTTGGAAAGCAACAGGTGCCCTTTTTAATCTGAGTTATAACATCTTATTAATCATTTATTAAGGGTTCACAACCTAATTCATAAAGTCATTTAAACCATTCTTACACCTTTTATAAGGTAGCCTTATTGTAAAGTGATACCTCATATATCTTTTCTGGCTAGCTAGTTAGCAACATTAGTTCACCAACAAGCACTATTTCTGTGAGCCAATTGCAGGCTGGACCAGGTTTTTGTGAGTGTGAGACATATGGGCTTGGGGGCTAGGTGTGCTACTCCTAGCCCCTGAACCAGAAGCCCACATCTAAACTCCAGCCTGGCCAACCACAACCATTAGCATCAAAACACTATTTAACACTAGATGGTAATGAGGGTTCTTTGCCAGCCATTAGTCAGACATTAAATTGACATTTTTTGTTCTTAGCTAGTTCATCCTGACTGAAATAGTTTTGTCTACTCCCTGGATCTTCCCACATCTGTGAATACCCAGCTGCTCCTCCCCTTTCCGAGTCGGACGTTTGTGTGCGTACATGTGATTTGATGTGATTTCTGACCCCTCCCAAAGCTTATTTGCCTCTCGTTGTGCTGTGCTGAATTAGCAGTACCCCTCTCCCCCCAATTACTTTTTGCCTGCCACTCTCACCTCACCGCATCCCACCACTTTCTTTGGATTTCTATCTCCAGCCCCGTGTTAAGTTGGTGCGTGATGAAGTTTTCAGTCTTCACAACCTTCCCATGGTTTGTGTTCTGCTTTGATGCATGAATGTCTTTTTGTTTGATTTGTCATTGATTAACTTACCATTTGCTTTTAAATGAACTTTTCCTTCAGTTGCATTATTTCTGCAGAGTTTTTGGTAGATTGTCCTTTTGGTCAGACAAACCTTTGTGATGAGAATCTTCATTCATGCAATGTCAGTCGATTGTTGGCTCCAGTGCTCAATGCTAACACCTTAGCCTACCTAAATGGGGTCCCATGTCCCCACACCTTTAGTTTCTAATGGGTTAACAAGTATTCCAAAGGCTCTGCTAAAGTGGTCAATAAATGCAGTCTGGTTTGGCTTCAGTTTGAAGGATACAGTCAGTGCTTCCCAATGTCACTTTAGCTTAATTGGGTCTCAACTTTAGTCTCACATTGCCAGACCTATCTCCATAGCACTGTAAAGTCCGGCCCCTCCACACAAAAAAATGCTCTGGGTTGTTTGTATTTCTAGTGACAGTGGCTCTGCAAAATAGTCTCGGGAAGAAACTTGTTTTAATGGAACTTTTGCACCCTCTCAAAAGGAAATGCCACATACAATGTTAAATGAAGTCAACTGTTGACACAGTACAGTAACCTGAGCTATTTAAAAGCTGATACCTTGTTAAACCTCATTATCTCTTACCGGTGTATCTCCCTGTGTACTTGCTCCACAGCGATCCCACCAATCGGTCCCAAAACGTCCCAGTTAGAGAGGAAATGCTTTAAACCTATTATTTGTAAATCTTTACAATTACACGATCCAAATTTCTTTAAAGTTTTTAATTTTAGCGTGCAGCTTGCTAGCTCGAAGTTTGTTGTTTCCTGAAGGGAACAGAGTTAGACAACGGCAACACACATATCAGGTCACCCCTCAATGGTCTCTCAAGTGTAAAGTTTGAATTAATGAATATCCTCCAAATATTTCCATGATCCTGGAAATGAACTTTCGTCAATCCAGACAATATCAACTTGCAAACAATCATCACTTCATTTTAGCAGTTTTTAAGGTAAATCCTTCAAGAAAGAGATTCATAATTTAATTAGATGTACAACAAGCACAATTGGCTGTTGTTTGTAGTCTGGATATGTACATCACAAACTGACAGTAGGCTGTTTGTTATACGTTATAATAATACAATAGTGCTTACATATGTCCTTTGAGTGAAGATTTCTGGGGGTAAATTTAGACAGCACAACATTAGTACTAGTTTGGTTCCTTCCAAAACAGGTTTTCTGGCACAAAAACATTATCACACCACTTCTGATGTTGCTTCTGAGAGTAAACAGTCATTATCTGCAAGACCGAAATAGATCACTTCTCAGGAAAATGTAGACATATTTTGACATTAGAAGGAAGAAGTATTCTACCGAGGATCGTCTTGCTGTGGTTGCTGAAATGTCACACAAGTACTAGGCTGATTAATCTTTGTTTTCATACAGAATGTGAAGTATTTGCATGTAGTACTTAAGTGGTAACAGGGTGCATTGGAGCCAACAACACACTGATGATATACTGTATATTTTATTAATCACTTTGCTGCATTGACCAATAGGAAAATGTATCAGATATTTGATGTTTCCCCCTTACATCCAGAATGTTGCTGTGTTTTTGAGCCCGTTAACATGGCTACAGTGCTACAAGTCTTCATGAAGCTCAGCATGCTGTGACACCTGTGACCCCGACCCTCAAAGGCTCCTGTTGTGCATGCCACACCCCCTTAAAGACCTAACATGTTTTCTGTACAGGTTGTGCCTTGGCATGTACCCGACCTCCAACACCTCTGTGTATTGTTGAACTTGCTGAGTCTAACGTGCCTGGTGCATACTAAGGCATGTCTGCTGCACAGCTCTACACTGTGGAGACTAGTTTGTTGTTATCTGTTTAACAGTCAAGATTGTTTTTAACCATCTCCCTATCTACTGTTCAGCATATCACTGGGATACATCAGACTGGATGCCCAGCACCAGGTTGTCAGACATTGAAGAGGTTCCGGGCTATGAGGCAGGTCCTAGCAACGACGTAGCAGGCTCAACCCCCCGCCATGGAGGAAACACCCGTGAACTGGAGTCAGACTACTACCTGGGGGGCTATGACATTGACAGCGACTACCCCCCTCCCCACGAAGAGTTTCTGAGTCAAGACCAGCTGCCACCTTTGCTGCCCACAGCCGAGGACTATCCTGAGCCCTACACGCCACTGCCTACCAACCCACCCGTCTCCACGGAGAGCACCCTGAGCTCTGGCAGCACCGGGCGTCAGCATGCTAGGCCGCACTTCCACCCCAGCCAATACCTGCCTCCCCACCAGCTGCCCCTCGGGGAGGCACCTCACGGGGACTTCAGCACTTCTATGAGTGGGATAACCCCAGGAAATGGGGACACTGATGACTCTGTGTCGCTAAATATGCGACTGTCTGTTGGTGCATCATCTGCCTCAGACATGTCGGCCCCCTGTGGGCTGGATGACTCTGAACATGGCAGCGACTTTGACAGTATGGACGAGCTTCGTCGAGGGGTGACCATCATCACTGACTCACAGCAACAGACTGAGGTGTGATTGGTTGACCAGCACTATGCTATGGGATGTATGATGGACCAGAAGGAGCATAACATTGGAGCAGATGGAAGGACATGCAAGTGGATGTTATCACAAATAAATGCTTAAACTAATTTCACCTGTTTAAGTACCAGCCTCCCATGAAACTCTGTCCGGATATGGGAGTGTCGAGTTTTACCATGAACAACAAACTCAGTGTTGTCAGTCCTGACAACAATCTAAAGTGTCCTGCCTGTTCCAATAGGGAGTCATTTGTAAAGTGAAAAGAATGAGATAGAGAATGTGAGTGAGAAAGGATAATCCAAAAGAGATTTAGAGATGCGGTAGAGCAAAATTAACAAAAGGAAAGAGACAATCATGTAAGTAAAAGGGTTGTTTGGTTTCCTGCTCCTTCACAGAAGTCCATCGGACCACTTCTTTCTAAAATAAATTACAAAAATCCCCATGTTCATTTTTCCCTCCTTGGATTTGTAACTTTGTAGTGTTCCAAGCTTGTACAGACTTTGTAAAATAGATGACCTTACTGGTGAATAAGTATGAAACAATGTTCTGGCCACATTTACAAAAGCCATTTATTTGTTTGATGTGGAATGTGCTTGCTTCGTTCCCAAACAACCAAGGCCCAACATTTCAGCCATCGTTTCCCGTAGCCCAGAATGTTCAATGTGTCATCGACCTACCAGCTTTACGTTGCGAAAACTGCTATAGTTGCTAAACTATTTTAAGAAATTATATTTTAAGATCAAAAACTGATGATCTTATCTTCAAATACACAATACGTGTATTTAATCTTTAATCCTGGCATAAATATCTAACTCTAATATTACCCCCGAACTGTTTAAGGTGATCAGGACTTAAGGTTTAATATGAAGATTAACGTATTGTCTTATTTCATTACCAAATGTTATCAGATTCTGATGGAAAGTACCTTTACATGTTATGTATATAAACAACCCCCCACACACACACACACAATGTATATTGACCTTTAATAGCAAATGATCAAATGATTACAGTGATGATGATTATGACAGATTTGTCAGGAAAGGCTCTGCTCTTTGGAGGAGCTCTCCCAGAACCCCCCCCCCCCTTAATAACCAACAACATAGAACATTCCGCACGAAAGCCTCAGCACAGGAGAAGGAGATTGGCGGGGTGAGGGAAGTTGCAGCAGCAGCAGTGTTGGTATGAGGCTATCAGCAGAGAAAGAGCTTCTAATGGCCACACTGTGCCAGTATGAGCATGGCTGGATGTTACTGTCAGCTGTTGGAATGTGAAGCGTGATGCCAACCAACTACTGGAGCATTTTTATTTAGTCATTTAAATATTATACAGTCATGTTTTTACTTAAAGTGCTTATATTATACTTGTTTGGGGTTTCCCCTTTATTGTGTTTATATTTATGTGCAGGTTTACAATGTGAAAAAGTCTAAAGCCCCCCTCCCCCCCAAAGACTTACCATCTACAGCAGAAAACACTATTCACACACAGCTCTGTTGCAGTCCAGTCTTTCCTTCAGCATCTGACTGGCTAGTAGTCCTTACCTAGGTACTGTCAGGGCCCTCATACTCTGATTCTGACTGGCTAGTAGTCCTTACCTAGGTACTGTCAAGGCCCTCATACTCTGCTTCTGACTGGCTAGTAGTCCTTACCTAGGTACTGTCAGGACCCTCATACTCTGCTTCTGACTGGCTAGTAGTCCTTACCTAGGTACTGTCAGGACCCTCATACTCTGCTTCTGACTGGCTAGTAGTCCTTACCTAGGTACTGTCAGGGCCCTCATACTCTGCTTCTGACTGGCTAGTAGTCCTTACCTAGGTACTGTCAGGACCCTCATACTCTGCTTCTGACTGGCTAGTAGTCCTTACCTAGGTACTGTCAGGACCCTCATACTCTGCTTCTGACTGGCTAGTAGTCCTTACCTAGGTACTGTCAGGGCTCTCATACTCTGCTTCTGACTGGCTAGTAGTCCTTACCTAGGTACTGTCAGGGCCCTCATACTCTGCTTCTGACTGGCTAGTAGTCCCTACCTAGGTACTGTCAGGGCCCTCATACTCTGCTTCTGACTGGCTAGTAGTCCTTACCTAGGTACTGTCAGGGCCCTCATACTCTGCTTCTGACTGGCTAGTAGTCCTTACCTAGGTACTGAGCATGTGCGACTCCCAGCAAAGATGGAACAGAAGTGAGATGTCTCACTCTGTAGCTAAAACAGAGAGCTCAACACACAGGGTGAAAAGAGGAGCTGCAGCAATTTGCAGTACAACAAATATATGTTGTTTTTTAAAATGAAACCATGTAAACTTGTTCTGGTACAACCTCAAAATACAATTATGAACCAGAGTATGAGCACTTTAAGTAAAAATAAGAATCCTAATACCCCATCTAAAACTGGATAACATATTAATACTAATATGTGATCATGACAAAATGTATCTTCAGATAACAAGATAGTTAAAGATAATCCTAAAAATGTATTTTAGCAACCATAACCACTTTGTCTGCCACGGCAGAGCACCAGCTATCACCAGTCCTGTCCTTTCCAGCACTGCATTGCAGTGTTTTCTGTCATGTTGTAGCATCTTCTCCATGTCTGCAGACAGAAGTCCAACCCTCACCCAGGTCACTGAGGACTTAGTTTCCATCTTGCCTCCAGGACCAAGAGCCCGGCCGCCTGCTTCAGATCCTCCCTGTATCGGACTCTAACCTGCCTGATCCACGCGGGCCGGCAGCTCCTTCTCTCTTTGTAACAGATGTATGTGTTTAAATCACTGTACAGTGTACATAGCTAGGTTGTTAAAATGCAGATTTTGTAGATATGAAATTGAAATCCTAAACTTCCTTTTAAGTTTTTTCTTGGCCTGTTTGGTGTGAATGTGGACACTAAGACTGTGGAATATCAATTAATTTCCCATCATTCCTCCTCTGCCATTGAATGCCATTTCAATATTATAGATGACTTTTGCACAGTATTAAATCCAAACATCACATCCCTGCAAATGTATTTTTGTGTGTGTGTGTTTTAACAGTTTTGTGGTATGAGGAAATCAGTTTTTTACATTTCTTTCATCTGGAATGTTTTCATGAATTTCTAATGTTCATATACATTTGGCAGTGTCAACAATATGTCCCCTGTCTACAGAAACTGAGTGTACAAAGTGAGTGCTTTTTTAACTGTTTTTTTTTTTTTATTCAGTGCAGAAAATAAAGAAGGTATTGCGCGGCATGTCACATGTCTTCAATTCTGAGATACATCGGACAAATCATCACAGCTAAATTTGTGGGAAATTTTATTAATGCAAATGTTTCAATATAACATAAAGACAAGCGGTAAGACTTTATAATAACTACTGTGGGGTTTTTTCCTGGTTGGCATTTCCACAGTGTGGCCGAGGCTGCTCATCAGATAAACACACACACATTTACACTCGGAAAGTTAAAAAGTCATAACATACAGTAGTATGTCAAAAAAGTGATTTAAAAAAAAATCACAGTATAGTATGTTGAAAAAGTCATAGTATAGTATGTCAAAAAACTGATAAAGAAGTCATATTGTTGGTTTTAACAGCCTAGAACAACAATCTCTTCTTCAAGTAAACCACGCCTATAGAAAATAAGTCATGGTATAGTGTGTCAAAAAAGTTATTAAAAGTGATAGTATACTATGTCGACAAAAGTCATAAAAGTCATATTATGTCAAATAGTCATAAAGTTTAATATAGTATGTTTAAAAATGTCATAGTATAGTGTGTCGAAAAAGTATTAAAAGCTCTAATATAGTATGTCAAAAAAATTATATAACGTTGTATAATATGTCAAAAAAAAGTCATAGTATAGTATGACGAAAAAGTCATAAAAGTCATAGTATAGTATGTCAAAAAAAAGTAAGGGTATAGTATGTTTAAAATGTCATAGTATATTATGTCGAAAAAGTCTTAAAGCTATAGTATATAGTATGTCAAAAACATTCATAAAAAGTCATAGTATATAATGTTGAAAAAGTCATAAATACTAAAGTCATAGTGTAGTATGTCAAGAAAATTCATAGTATAGTATGTCGAAAAAGTCGTCATAGTATAGTATGTCAATTATTCATAAAAAGGTCATAGTATAATATGTCAAAAAATCATAAAAAGTATGTCAAGAAATTCATAGTATAGTATGATCAAAAGTCATAAAAAGTCATAGTATAGTATGTTTAAAAATGTCATAGTATGTTATGTTGAAAAAGTCTTAAAAGCTACAATATAGTATGTAAAGAAAATTCCTAAAAAGTCATAGTATATAATGTTGAAAAAGTCATAAATGCTAAAGTCCTAGTGTAGTATGTCAAGAAAATTCATAGTATAGTATGTCAAAAAAAAGTCATAAATAGTCATAGTATAGTATGACGAAAAAATAATAAAACGTCATAGTATAACATGTCAAAAAAGTCATGTATAGTAAGTCAAAAAAAAAGTCATAGTATAGTATGTTTAAAAATGTCATGGTGTATTATGTCAAAAAGTCTTAAAGGTATAGTACAGTATGTCAAAAAATTCATAATAAGTCATAGTATATAATGTTGAAAAAATCATAAATACTAAAGTCATAGTGTAGTGTGTCAAGAAAATTCATAGTAAAGTATGTCGAAAAAAGTCGTGGTCATAGTATAGTATGTCAAAAAATTCCTAAAAAGGTCATAGTATAATATGTCAAAAAATCATAAAAAGTATGTCAAGAAAATTCATAGTATAGTATGATCAAAAAGTCATAAAAAGTCATTGTATAGTATGTTAAAAAATTCATAAAAAAGTCATAGTATAGTATGTCAAAAAATCATAAATAGTATGTCAAAAAAGTCATAGTATAGTATGACGAAAAACTCATAAAAAGTCATAGTATAGTATGTCAAAAAAAAAGTCACAGTATAGTATGTTTAAAAATGTCATAGTATGTTATGTTGAAAAAGTCTTAAAAGCTACAATATAGCATGTAAAGAAAATTCATAAAAAGTCATAGTATATAATGTTGAAAAAGTCATAAATGCTAAAGTCACAATGCTACATTATTACTTTTTATGACATTTTTCGACATACTATACTATGACTTTTTCGACATAAAATCCTATGACTTTTTATAAGTTTTTTCGACATACTATACCATGACTTTTTATGACTTTAATAGACATACTATTCTGTGACTTTTAAGAAATACAACAATATGTCTTTTTAGACATACAATACTTTGACTTTATGTGGCTTTCTTTTGAAATGTTGTACAATAACTTTTTCAACATGACATTCACTGACTTTTTTGACTCTTAATGACATGTTATGACTACATTTGACTTTTTACAATAATGCAACAGTCTGGAGAATGAGGGTATCGATAAATCATGGTATAGTATGTCAAAAAAGTCATTGAATGTGATAGTATAGTATGTAGTATTAGAAATTCATAACTTACATCGCATTCGTTTGGATCTCTGAGGAAAAGGAGGCTGAGGGTCAAATTGAGAATTGGAAAAGGTTTAATGCAACAGCAGTGATGAAGATGATAAGACAAAGACAATCAGACACAAAGTAACACTGCAGCTGACAGCGGACTGATCCACGCTCCTCCTGACGGAGTCACATGAAAACAGTCCTGAATATCTGTAAAACACTCTCATTTATGCCGTGTACCTGGGGGCGGTTCCTTTTCACCTGGTGCTTTCAATTCCATTCTCATTGGTCCGCTGTTGTCATGACAACATGCCGTACATCTTTCCTGTGCAATGAGAACGGACCTGCCTTCAAACACTGCACCTTTGGGGGTCGTTTTGGTTACAGAACAGAGGTTCTGTTGTGTAAATGTGAAACTCTGACATCAAAGTAGTCCAATCAACATTGTATTGTTTTAGCCTAGACTAAGACCCCAGGGGACAGGAGACAGAGAGGACCACCTTTGTTGCATAGCAGGAAGCCCCTTTCCATATGTTAATTGCCAGACTTGACCTGATCAACTCTTTACAGTCAGAAGGTGGGGGGAAAATGGAGACAGCTGTATGCTTAATTTTCTAACCTGGTTCCTTCAGACATTTTAACTTTTTAAAACTCAACAGTAGCTTACCCTCCGAAAGATGGTCTGACGCTTTACTGATGATTTTAAGTTTATTGGGAAACCCCAAACCAACGTAAGAGCTGGTTACAAAAAGAAACCGACACAAACAATGAAGGCATTAGCTACATTACCATGGAGATTCAAAGCATTAGCATCGTTTTGTACTAGCTTAAAAGTCCGCCATTAGCCTATTAAACAAACGGCTAGAAACAGCTACAGTTCTTTAAAACTACTTTAAAACACCACTAACGTATCATTTTTACAGTATTATGATAAATACCAACCTTGTGCCTCTTCGAAGGGGCGCTATAAAACATTTTATATTTACCTGTTTCATCTTTTTCCGTTACATACAGCAGGAAACTGGTTAACGTGCCAGCGGGTGACTTTCAAAATAAAAGCCCATTTTTATTTATAACAGGAAATAAAACACAAAAAGCTATTTCTTCCATAAAGATAAAACATATACTGGGTTATTTACATAGTATGTCGACAAAAGTCATAAAAGTCATATCATGTCAAATAGTCATAAAATGTCATAGGATAGTATGTTAAAAAATGATAAAACATCCTAGTATAGTATGTCAAAAAATTAAATAAAACGTTGTTGTATAATATGTCAAAAAAAAGTCATAGTATAGTATGACAAAAAACTCATAAAAAGTCATAGTATAGTATGTCAAAATAAAAGTCAGGGTATAGTATGTTTAAAAATTGTTATAGTATGTTATGTTGAAAAGTCTTTAAAAGCTATGGTATAGTATGTCAAAAAACATTCATGAAAAGTCATAGTATTTAATGTTGAAAAAGTCATAATACTAAAGTCATTGTATAGTATGTCAAAAAAAATAATAAAACGTCATAGTATAACATGTCAAAAAAAAGTCATGGTATAGTATGTTTAAAAATGTCATGGTGTATTATGTTGAAAAAGTCTTGAAGATATAGTACAGTATGTCAAAAAAAAATTCATAAAAAGTCATAGTATATAATGTTGAAAAAGTCATAAATACTTAAGTCATAGTGTAGTATGTCATGAAAATTCATAGTATAGTATGTCGAAAAAAGTCATGAAAAGGCAGAGTGTAGTATGTTATAAAAGTCATAGTGTAGTATGTTAAAAAATTCATTAAAAGGTCATAGTATAATATGTCAAAAAATCATAAAAAGGATGTCAAGAAAATTCACAGTACAGTTTGTTAAAACATTCACAGCATAGTATGACAAAAAATAGTATAGTATGTCGAAAAAGTCATGAAAGGTCAGAGTACAGTATGTTGAAAAATGTAATAGTATAGTATGACAAAAAGTCATAAATACTAAAGTCATAGTGTAGTATGTCAAGAAAATTCATAGTATAGTATGTCGAAAAAGTCACAAAAAGGTCATAGTAGAGTATGTTAAAAAATTCATAAAAAGTCATAGTATAATATGTCAAAAAATCTAAAAAAGTATGTCAAGAAAATTCATTTTTATAGTTTGTTAAGAAATTCATAGTGTGGGATAATAAAAAAGTCATGAAAAGTCATAAAATGTCATAATATAGTATGTTGAAAAAAGGGATCATGAAGTGATAGTATTGACGTTGCTGGTTTTAACAGCCTAGAACAACAATCTCTTCTTCAAATAAACCACGCACAAATTTGTATGATTTCAATAGACACACAACAACTTGACTTCACATGACTTTTTTACAGCATTGCAACCCTCTGGAGAATGAGGGCTTCGATCCCACTACCTCTCACGTGCGATGCAAGCGCTCTTCCATCTGAGCTAATTCCCCAATGGAAGAGAGAGTAGTACAAAATTCTTGATAAGTATCAAAAACAATACTAAAAAAGTCATAGCATAGTATGTTGAAAAAGTCATAAAATGTCAGAGTAGAGTATCATAGTATTGTACCTATACTATATCACACCTTTTTATGACTTTAATAGACATACCATTCAGTGACTTTTTAGACAAACAATACTTTGACTTTATATGACTTTTTTTTAGAAATGATATACAATGACTTTTTCAACATAATACACAATGAATTTTTTGACTCTTGATGACGTGTTTTGACTGCATTCGACTTTTTACAATAGTGCAACACTCTGGAGAATGTGGGCATCGATCCCACTGCCTCTCGCACGCAAAGCAAGCGCTACTTCCCCAGTAGAAGCAACAAGTAACAACAAAGAAAAATTCACAGTACAGTATGTTGGAAAAAAAAGTCATAAAAAAGTTGGAAAAAGTCATAGTATAGTATGTTGAAAATGGTTGAAAATTAAGTCATGATCTAGTACATTAAAAAAGTCACAAAATGTCATAGTATATTATGTCGAAAAAAATCATAAAAAGTCAAAGTATAGTATGTTGAAAAAAGTTATAGTATATCATGTCAAAAAAACGTGTCAAAACACTTATCTATGTTTACACAATGTGTATTTAAAGCTGATTTATATATATGTACACAGTTGCTCTCCGGACTCAGGACTGTGCGCCAGCACCCCCCGCCCCTCTCTCTTTTTTTTTTTTTCTCTGCACCACCTACACTTTATATCTTTGACTTTATATTTTTGATTTTTGATATTTTATATTGTTATCTTATATTCTTATACTTTTTGTGTCAACGCTGTGAAGGGATTGCTTTAATCTCGTTGCACAAGTACCAAGTACTTGTGTATAATGACAATAAAGGCATTCTATTCTATTCTATTCTATTCTAAAAAAAAAAAAGTCGTAAAAAGTTGGAAAAAGTCATAGTATAATATGTTGATAAAAGCCCAAAACGTCATAGTATAGTATGTTGAAAATAGTTGAAAATAAGTCACGGTATAGTATGTCAAAAAAGTCATTAAAAGTGATGGTATAGTATGTTGACAAATGTCGTAAAAGTCATAATATGTCAAATAGTCATAAAATGTCATGGTGTAGTATGTTAAAAAATGTCATAGAATATTTTGTCAAAAAGTTCTTTTGATAACAGAACAATCTGGAGAATGAGGGCATTGATCCCACTACCTCTCACATGCGAAGCAAGCGCTCTACCATCTGAGCTAATTCCCCTGTGGAAAAAGCAGTAGTCTAAAATTCTCAAGAAATGTCAAAGAAAAGTTATGGAATTGCATGTCAAAGGAATTCATAGTATAGTATGTAAGAAAAAATCATAAAAAAGTTGTAAAAAATCACAGTAAAATTAGTTAACAAATGAGTCATGGTATAGTGTGTCAAAAAAGGCATTAAAAGTGATAGTATAGTATGTCGACAAAAGTCATAAAAGTCATATTATGTCAAATAGTCATAAAATATCATAGCATAGTACGTCCAAAAACTACTAAAAAGTTATGGTATAGTATGTTAATAAAAGTCATAGTATAGTATGTTGAGATAGTCATAAAAAGTCATAGAAGAGTATGTAAAAAAAAGTTATAGTAAAGTATGACAAAAAACTCACAATAAAATTCATAGTAGGGTATGTCGACAAAAGTCATGAAGAGTCATAGTTTAGCATGATGAAAAAGTCATAAAATGTCATGGTGTAGTATGTCAAGAAAAGTCATAGCATAGTATGTCTAAAATCTCAGAAAAAGTAATAGCATGGTATGATGAAAAACTCATAAAAGTCGTAGTATAGTATGTTGAATAAACTGATAAAGAAGTCATAGTATTGACATTGTTGGTTTTAACAGCCTAGAACATTAGTGTTAAATGTTGAAAAAGTCATAGTATAGTATGTCAAAAAAAAAAGTCATGGTATAGTATGTTTAAAAATGTCATAGCATATTATGTCGAAAAAGTCTTAAAGCTATAGTATAGTATGTCAAAATAAAATCATAAAAAGTCATAGTATATAATGTTGAAAAAGTCATAAATACTAAAGTCATAGTGTAGTATGTCAAGAAAATTCATAGTAGAGTATGTCGAAAAAAGTCGTGGTCATAGTATAGTATGTCAAAAAATTCATAAAAAGGTCATAGTATAATATGTCAAAAAATCATAAAAAGTATGTCAAGAAAACTCATAGTATAGCATGTCGACAAAGGTCATAAAAGTCATACCATGTCAAATAGTCAAAAAATGTCACAGCATAGTATGTCAAAAAATGTCATAGTATATTTTGTTGAAAAGTCTTAAAAGCTATAGTATAGAATGTCAAAATATTCCCAAAAAGTCATACAAAGTTGGAAAAAGTCGTTAAAAAAGTGATAGTATAGTATGTCGAAAAACTCATAAAAAGTCATAGTATAGTATGTCAAAAAAAAAAGTCATGGTATAGTATGTTTAAAAATGTCATAGTATATTATGTCGAAAAAGTCTTAAAGCTATAGTATATAGTATGTCAAAAAACATTCATAAAAAAGTCATAGTATATAATGTTGAAAAAGTCATAAATACTAAAGTCATAGTGTAGTATGTCAAGAACATTCATAGTAGAGTATGTCGAAAAAAGTCATAGTATAGTATGTCAAAAAATTCATAAAAGGTCATAGTGTAATATGTCAAAAAATCATAAAATTCATAGTAGAGTATGTCAAGAAAATTCATAGTATAGCATGTCGACAAAGGTCATAAAAGTCATACCATGTCAAATAGTCAAAAAATGTCACAGCATAGTATGTCAAAAAATGTCATAGTACATTTTGTTGAAAAGTCTTAAAAGCTATAGTATAGAATGTCAAAATATTCCCAAAAAGTCATACAAAGTTGGAAAAAGTCGTTAAAAAAGTGATAGTATAGTATGTCGACAAAAGTCATACAAGTCATAGTATGTCAAATAGTCATAAAATGTCATAGCATAGTATGTTAAAAAAAATAATAAAACGTCATAGTATAGTATGTCGAAAAAATAATAAAACGTTATTGTATAATATGTCAAAAAAAAGTCATTGTATAGTATGACGAAAAACTCATAAAAAGTCATAGTATAGTATGTCAAAAAAAAAGTCATCGGCGTTCCACTTGAACCGTTGCAACATATTTACTGGAAACGTAGTACTAAGAAGGCACGTAGTATTATGCAGGATTCTAGTCATCCTGCACACAACCTCTTCTCCCACCTTCCATCAGGGAGACGGTTGCAGAGTATCCCAACGCGCACATCACGTTTTAGGGATAGTTTTTATCCTCAGGTAATCAGGTTGTTGAATGATAGCGCAGCAGGAAGGAGGGCTGGGGTCTGTGTTTAGTCACTTAGCCACTGTTTATTTTGGTGGTTAAATGGTTTTATGTTTTTAACCTATATTATTGTTATTGATTGTTACTGTTGACTGGTGCTGAGAGAGTGCAATAGGGCATACTGTATTTCATTGCTGTGGTACTTGTACTAAAGTGCATATGACAATAAATTTTGAACTGAACTGAACTGAACTGAAAAAAAGTCAGGGTATAGTATGTTTAAAAATGTCACAGCATATTATGTCGAAAAAGTCTTAAAGCTATAGTGCAGTATGTCAAAAAAAATTCATAAAAAGTCATAGTATATATGTTGAAAAGTCATAAATACTAAGTCATTGTGTAGTATGTCAAGAAAATTCATTGTATAGTATGTCGAAAAAGTCTAGTATAGTATGTCAAAAATTCATAAAAAGGTCATAGTATATACGTCAAAAAATCATAAAAAGTATGTCAAGAAAACTCATAGTATAGCATGTCGACAAAGGTCATAAAGTCCTAACCATGTCCAATAGTCAAAAAATGTCACAGCATAGTATGTCAAAAAATGTCATAGTATATTTTGTTGAAAAGTCTTAAAAGCTATAGTATAGAATGTCAAATATTCCCAACAAGTCATACAAAGTGGGAAAAAGTCGTAAAAAAGTGATAGTATAGTATGTCGACAAAAGTCATACAAGTCATAGTATGTCAAACAGTCATAAATGTCAATAGCAGATATGTTAAAAAAAATAATAAAACGTCATAGTAAGTATGTCGAAAATAATAAAACGTTATAGTATAATATGTCAAAAAAAGTCATTGTTAGTATGACGAAAAACTCATAAAAGTCATAGTATAGTATGTTCAAAAAAAAGTCAGGGTATAGTATGTTTAAAAATGTCACAGCATATATGTCGAAAAAGTCTTAAAGCTATAGTATAGTATGTCAAAAAAAATCATAAAAAGTCATAGTATAATGTTGAAAAAGTCATAAATACTAAGTCATAGTGTAGTATGTCAAAAATTCCTAAAAGGTCATAGTATAATATGTCAAAAAATAATTAAAAGTAGTCAGAAAATTCATAGTATAGTATGATCAAAAAGTCATAAAAAGTCATAGTATCGTATGTTAAAAATTCATAAAAAATCATAGTATAGTATGTCACATATCATAAATAGTATGTCAAAAAAGTCATAGTATAGTATGACAAAAAACACATAAAAGTCATAGTATAGTATGTCAAAAAAGTCACAGTATAGTATGTTTTAAAATGTCATAGTATGTTATGTGAAAAAGTCTTAAAGCTACAATATGCCATGTAAAGAAAATTCATAAAAAGTCATAGTATAATGTTGAAAAGTCATAAATGCTAAAGTCACAATGCTACATTATTACTTTTTATGTCAAATAGTCAAAAAATGTCACAGCATAGTATGTCAAAAAATGTCATAGTACATTTTGTTGAAAAGTCTTAAAAGCTATAGTATAGAATGTCAAAATATTCCCAAAAAGTCATACAAAGTTGGAAAAAGTCGTTAAAAAAGTGATAGTATAGTATGTCGACAAAAGTCATACAAGTCATAGTATGTCAAACAGTCATAAAATGTCATAGCATAATATGTTAAAAAAAATGTTTCTGAGAGAAGGTTCTCTGTCTGGAAAAATGGCTTCAGTTGGAGACTTTGTTCAAGTGAAGATTCTTAGAAAAAAGAACACTTAAAGCCCATGTTGCAAGTTAACCACCACTGTTGATTGTTGGGTACAAAAAGCACTCAAGATATGTATATCATTTTTAAAAAGGTCTCCAAATAGTTTTAAAAGTTAGGTTTTGGTCATTTTTGGTATTCGCGGGTTTATGGAGTCAATTCGGCGATGACGTCACTCAAGGGAGTTAAGTCTCAGCCTGGGACTAGAACTACGGAGACTGACTGGGATGAGGAAGAGGAGGAAGAGGAGGAAGAGGAGGAAGAGGAGGAAGAGGAGGAAAGGCCAGCAGCCGAATAATTACCAACCTGACAGACGTGAGAGGGCAAATGAGGAATTGTCAAGATTGTGGGGAAGTCTCCTTCATTTATCTTCTTCATTTATCTCCTTTATTTATATTTATATTAATATTTCTAGCTATATATATAGGCTATCTATGTATATATACATATAAATATGTATTATCTATAATCTGCTGCTGAACACTCCCTTTCTTACACTGTTGTCTTCTTTCTCTCTCGTAACTCTCAATGGTCTCTCTAGGCTGGCTGGCCCTTGTGTGACGTCATGCAATGCATTGTGGGAGAAAAGCAAACCACTGTAAAATATGACCTACTTTTTCGTGTTATTTTACGTTTTGTGATACTTTTTAATATCATATACAGTGGATAACAGTTTAAATGTTTATTACCGACAATCAGTAAGTGCAAATTTGTTGGAAAATTAAACCTGCAACATGGGCTTTAAAGTCAAAATCTACATTTCATGCATTAGGTGACAGGGTTTTCAAATAGTGGAATTTCCAGGAAAAAAACACAACTGTGTGACTTCCTCACATTGGAACCTCGACTCAGCCAGATATTTTGTGGTCCTGGTACTCTGTGCTCATACTCTTGGAGAGCCGCTTGTTTAACCTACAGTCACTGGTTTTCACACATATTGTCTGTCTTATTGATAAACTGAAGGTTTTCTGTCCATATTTTCTGCTAAATGGATATCTACTGCACCGGAAAATCTGAGCATCTCATTTTTAAACAAAGTATTTGTTTAACTGCTGTTCTTGTGAGGTTTGGAAAGAATGCTAAGATGTTTTTGTCACTTTATACTAAGTAGAATCATCAGATCTTTTTTCTGTTATACCATCAGCTCTGCAGCATGCTGGCCTGCATTTTTCAACTTAACCAAATACAGATGTGCTAAGTGCAGGCAAATCTCAAAGTCCACCTCCGCTTCCGCCCCCTTCTTTGATTGGCTGGTGGAAATGGCTGAAGGAAGGGGAGGAAGAATTCTCCACCCAGCTGTAATTTATTTGTTATGCCTTCTGTCTTTGCTTTCTTCACAGAAAACTGTAAGATGGCCTCAGCACATGACAGAGCTGTACTCCAGGCTATGTTCCACCCCACCACCCCCTTCGGAGACATCCCTGGTCTGAACCAAGAGGAGGAATTAATTGATGATGGTGAGCATGAGCTTCTGACTTTGTGTCTCCACATATCACATCACAGCTTTTTACATTCCACAGCATGTCAAACGCATTTCATTCCAGGACTAAAAAAACAGGATAATTTAATCCAAATTGAGTATTGGGTGACATTAGTGTGTTTTCCTGGCCAGGGTACCTGTCAATTGAGTTTGAGTGCTTTTGTAACCTATTTCTATCCCCCTGCCAGACAGTGGCTTTGACACAGAGTTGCTGAAGCAAGTGAAAGAGTTGGAGATGCGGGGTGTCTCTGCAGCAGAGGCTGGGGATTTGCAAGCTGCACTTCAACTGTTTAGCCAGGCAGTCCAGATCCTGCCTCAGCGAGCCTCGGCCTATAACAACCGGGCACAGGCCCTGCGGCTGCAGGGGGACACAGCAGGTACATGCCACCGACTCCATAAGAACCCTTTACACCGCTGTGTGCCAACATATGAAACGCTTGAGTCTCAGGCCAGCATGACATCATATCAGAGCCTGGTCTATCTGATGAACTTTGTCAACAGTGTTACCGTAGAGAATCTGAGATGGTCTTGTGTTAGGTTTGTTGTTTGTGCTGTCAGTCACAGGAGAGCATGGTTGTATGGAATTACTGTAATGGACAGAATTACAGGGATTTGGCTAAAGTCAGACCCGAATCATCGAAAGGTGTAGGGTATACCTTTTGTTCCTTGTATTTTGTACATTCAGTGCATTAGTTACGTTGTCTTTACAAAATTGACAAATGTCATAAGTAATACCAAATGCTATTGTTCATTTTTGTTCATAAGGTTATTAATTAGGCCTGCAACCAATGATTATTGCCATTATAGATTAATCTGTTATTTTATCAATTAATCTATCAGTTGTTTGCTCTAAATGATGTCAGAAAATATTCAGATGTTCAGTTTACTGCCACAGAGGAGTAAAGAAACCAGAAAACGTTTACATAATAACAAGCTAGAATCAGAAATGTTGTAGTTTTATGACTGAAACCAATCATTGCTTATCAAAATAGTTGCAGAATAAATTAATAGTTGTCAAGTAATTGATTACTATTTGCAGCTCAATATCAAACATATCTGGCACATGAGTACAGCTGTGGTGTTTAAATGATCACTTTGTCAATCCCACCATGTCCTCTCTCTCTCTCGATACTGTAGTCACGTTACATGCATCGTTTGATGCTAAAATAGGAGATTCTTTCTAAGGAAGGTGCTTTTCAATTAGTGTGTAAACTGGTGACAGTTGTTCCTGCCGACTTACAAGATCTTCTGAATAACTCTTAAAAACACTGAATAAACAGATCCATCTTTAATCATTTTTGCCCATTACATGTACAATGTTTTGAGGAGATATTCTAACAAATGAACTAAAGAAAATCACATCAAAACCTTTAGAAATTGCAGTTCATGTCCAATTCTTCAAATGTTCATGACAACTTACAAGATCTTCTGAATATTCCCAACAAAACACCTACACTTCTAAATAATTAGCAGAACATGTGAAATGAGCTGCACATTTGCTGAATCACTGCTGTATTCAAGAATGGCAAAACATGACTGTAGTACTAGATTCATCTGAAAATGCCATTGTTAAAGACTTTGTTGTATTGCTGTATTTTTTTGCATGAATGAAAAACACCAGATTGAAAGGTTATAGGCAATTTAATATTATATTAGTTTGATAATTACTGTAATTACTTATGTATTTGACTGTAGCTCTACAAGACTTGGTGCCAATGTAATTCAAAGCAATTTTAGCTACAACCATTGCTCTCTGTATAACATACTGAGTAGCCTGTAACACATTACAAATTGGAAACGTTGAAGACGTGTGCGTGCCTCACAGTGCTCTTCTCTCCTCTCAGGGGCCTTGGGGGACTTGGACCAGGCCATCTCGCTGAGTGGCGGCTCTGGACGAACTGCCTGCCAAGCGCTGGTGCAAAGAGGCCTTTTACGTAGATTAGCGTGCCAGGGTGATGAAGCCAGAGCAGATTTTGAGAGAGCAGCTGCTCTTGGAAGTGAATTTGCTCGACAACAGGCTGTGGCTCTCAATCCGTACGCAGCCCTGTGCAACAAAATGCTGTCAGAGGTGATCAACAAGCTACGAAACCCTGAAGTGTCTGAGATGCTGTAGTTAATGGGGACTGCTTGTTACTTGTACACCTTTTCTGTTATATAAAGTCAGTGGTTGATAAATATATGTTGCTTTTAAAGTCCTTTTCATTCCTATGACTATGATGCTGTCAAATAAATGAGGCCAACTGCACGTCAGATTTATTATACAGTACACACACATAGATAAGCTCTCACTTTGAAGACCTAGAAGTCTAAATTAGACAGTTGTCATCATCAGTAACATGTGCAGCTGTGTCTTATCAAATAACGCGCGTGCGTGTGTTATGTCACGACTCCACTCAGATGAGGTACTTCCGCTCCTCCCCAGTAGATGTCAGTCTTGTCATGTTAAAAACAGTCAACACCAACATCTGCCTCACTAGTTTCATAGAAAAAATTCCTTTCGCCATGAATGAAATAAGATGGATCAAAAAAACTTAGTATGCCAAACAAAGGCATGTGATCTGATATCCCAGAAAATAAGCAACCCTATTAAACACCATACAAATACAGATGTGCGTTTAGTGTCCTTAAAGGGATTATTTAAGTTTAAGCAACTCTACAAATAAACAGATCCATCTTTAAGCATTTTGCCCACTACATGCACAATGTTTAGAGAAGACATTCAAAGAAAATAGTTAAAGAAAATCACATCAAAACCTTTAGAAATTGTGGTTCATGCCCAGTTCGTCTACAGTGTACTGTATGTCTGCAGGGCTTTAGCAAGCAGCAGCTCTGAATTCCCTTTTTGTTCCTCCTGTACAGTAGCTCTATATGCGGAGGATACATTTCACTTGTGAGGGATTCTAAACGTGGCATTGCTCTTGTTGTAGTCCGCCCACTGAGCTCTGGGACTACAAGCATTATCTTTTGTGCTTTACTTCTCCACGTTTATCTCTGGCCTCTTCTAGGCAGGCTAAAGCCACTGGCTCAGTGTGCTCCTCTCTCTCGTAGAAGGAGCAGGTTTTCAGGTGATCTGACATGGAAGGCGTGTTGCTGAAGCTCCATTTGTCCACGGAAGAAAACCCAGAACTGAACTCCCAAACCTGTAAAACACAGAGACAGAACCGGAGTTGGTGTAGGAGGCTTGTGTCACGTATCTATCAACTGTACTGCAGCGATGGTCACAAGGATGCATTTATTTTCCATGCCCATGGAATCTAGATCGCAGAGTATTTTTATCACATGTTGGGACGTAATGTTATTTCTGTGTCCAACCGTTAAAAATTTAAACAAATGATGCCCTTCATTGAGGAGCAAATACCCAGCTGTTGCCTTCCAAGTCTTATCAGCATCTTGTTTCCATGAATGATCACTTCTTACTTGTTATGGCAGCACTGTGTTTACTGGCTGCGAGGCCTCACGTCATTCTACATTAGTGATATCATCGGCATGCTCTTTGTCTCATGATCACTGCAGTACAGAGAGAGTAAATATAAAAATACACAAGTATGCATTCATATCCTTTATCACCTCCAGCAGAGAGGTTATATTTCTTACCACATGTGTAGGTTTGTTTGTCAGTGGGATATTAGGCAAACACACAAAGATAGTTAGTTAGTTTAGCATAGTTATGTGCTATACGGTAATTTACTCTACATTTAGGCTTTGGTTAATCACTATGAAAAAACTGCCTAAACAACTTGTCTGCCATTTTACATATTTTTCTTTTATCCTATTTTCACCAAGTTTTAATACATAACATATTTGTATGAGCCAACAATAGATTTTCGTTGTATTGTTTTCTCCTTTGCCTTTCTAGTTGCCACATTTTTGTAGTGTAGTTAATGACCCCATGTACCTTAAGTGACCTTCCACATTTGATGGCACTGCAGCAAGATGATGAATTTAAATAGCCATAGCTCAGTGGTCAGGAGTCTGAACCGCTTAAAATGTCATCATTACACCGTAGCAGCGCTCGTAATTCCAGACAGGATTTGGATAATCTCCAAAAATCAGCTGGGAGCGTCCTCGAGGCTCAGACCGCTGGCATCCTTGTCGCCAAGCAGACTGAGCAATGGGGTCCAAGGTATGGCGTAGTGGTCTACTCTAAATCCCTCACGCTGAATCTTTCTACTGTCAACAATCAAATAAAGAAACAATATTTACATTATTTTTATTTACACAATTATATAAATGTAAATTATGGAAGCTATCACCTAGTTAGCATATTATATATACATACATACATATACTGTATATATACACAGGTATATATATATACATACATACATATGATTTTGAAAATCAACGGCCGCTGTCTAGAAGACATGTAAGTGCCTTCTATATATATATATATATATATATATATATACATATACGTGTGTGTGTGTGTGTGTGTGTAGAAGTGCCTTCTAAAAGAGTTATACTATGGAACAAAATCCGCACATTGCAACCAACAAACTAAACTAAATTGTAGTTCAGGTCTTGTTTCTGTAGCTTAGACAACAAAATGCCTGACCCCAATGTAGAAGCTGTTTGATAAGGACACAGAAAAAGATTGCAAATATCTGATGGCTGCTTTAGTAGGAACCCATTAACTGTTGCCAACGAGGCTGTGATTCAGTTTGTAATATTGTTAGAAAGAACTAGGGCGAGTCTGGAGAGTGTTTACGAGGCAGCAGCTGTCATGCTGTATGAATGACTGACATTTTCCAGTGACAGTAAACAGAATGGGGCCAGACACTGAAGGTAAACTGATACTGAAGTCTGGCCCTGTGTACACTTTCCCTTCCCTGTGCACAAGGTTGTGATCAAAATAATATATAAGAGGGAATGTTAGCACTCATTCAGGCAAATAAATATAAGAATGTTATAATTCTCTGTTAACAGAATGGATTCAGTCATGCATATATTAAGGATACTTGCTTTCTTTCGACATTTCCAGGAGCTTCCCCCGTGGGAATATGTCTTTTTCTCCCACTTGAGGGAGACCATCCCTCTCTCCTGCAACAATGCGACACACACTTGTCTCATCAGACGGGAGACTTGGGACAGCTGAGATAATGTGAAACTGTCAAGGTAAGCAGCAATGTACTGGAGGAGCTCCAGGGGCAGGCTGCTTATGGAATCCACATTATCTGCGCCGTGTGTCTGAGAGCTCGAGGTTTTCCCTCCTTCACAGAACAGTGAAGGCACTTCTGGCTGTAGGACAAAGGCGCTGACATCTTGACAGTATTTGATTGTAGCCTTTTGACCTGCAGGGTGAAACCTCGTCTTGGTGAAAGCACAGCCGAGGTACGCTAAGGGACAGCGCTGTTGGAACCAGCCGTTGAGAGAGGCCTGTATGTCAGAGTGCACATTCCTGAAATGAGAGCGGCATTCGTCGCGACGAAAGAAGTGGCCACACATGTAGCTGAAGGCTGAACTGATTCTGTTGTGTCTTCTGGTGACACATTCGGCTTCGACACTAACATGAAGCCTATGAGGTTTGTCTGCGATGACATCAGCAAGCGATGCATCTCTATTGAAAGGAGCCGAGGCAAAGTTGTATGTTTGTGTTCCTGTGTCCACATAAAGACCATCTCTCCCCACACTTTCTGAGATTAAATGTCCTTTCAGTTCTTTTTCCAGAGAGAGCAGGAGTGTGGCGCTAACCTCGTCACACTTTGGGAGATCCTCCACTGACACGCCCAAATCTGCGGTGTCGACGCCGGCTCTGGTCTTGACCTTCTGTGAAGGGTCCTTCAGATAACTTTGCTTGGCTCGATAGCTGGTTGGAACATTAAACGTGCGGACAGTTTGAACTGCAATGGGCTCCAGCTTCCCATAAACAAAATCCTTTTCTCTCGGGGTGCAAGCAGCAAGTTGGCCAAAGTTAATCAGCATTGCCCCGTTGTGCACCAAATACATATTATAGTCACCAATGTTGAATTCCTTGCTCAACCTGGCAAGGACCCCGTCTTGCCACGGCGCGAGGCCCGTTTCACCACCGACGCCTGGGGCAGCAGCAGCATTCTCTTGGCTTAGGTGTGAGTTTCTGGGCTCACCATGAACGTTTGATGGTTCTTTCTCTTCCTTTGCTTTTTCCTTTTCCTCCCTCTTATTCAGGTTTTTGACAGTTTGCTTGCATCCCTCCATCTCCTTGTTGAATATTTTCTCCCAGGAGCTGTAGTTCTGAATACCCTCCATGCTGTTTACCAAAGCATCCCTCTCCGCTCGGCTCAGTTCTCTTTCCTCCATCCTTGTGCAGCCATTTTCTGTAAATTCAACACAATCTATGGAACAGGTCGCTTCTTCTGCAGGACTGTTGACTGCAGCAGAAGCCTCCTGAAGGTCAGGATCCTCCAACATCAACTCAGGAAAAAGGTTCTTCATTTTGAGGGATCGAAACAGAAGGTCTTGGTCTCTGGTAGCCAGAGCGACATCGAGGTTTTCTTCAGTTTCAGGGCTTTCTGAGATATTTTTGTAGAAGGTCAGATCAGTTTCTGAAACAGGCCATCGGGTCCACTCTTGAGAGCAGCAGACCACACTGGCGGGACAGACCTCCAGGTGTTTGGCCAGCCTGTGGCGCAGCATTGTAAGAGGACATCCATAGTTGACATTGATGCAGGGGACCAGCTCATTGGGACAGAGGAGCTGGTGCTCCTCTTGCTTGCACATATGGAAGGTGGCGCCACAGTTTTTACGACACTTGATGATGATGCATGAGACCGAGATCTGCACCGGAACCTGACAGTGGACACTGTGACACTGCTCACAGTGCTCATGATGGCTCACAGTCATCGTTCTGCTCTTCACCTTTAGAGAGAAATAGCACAAAGGAGGTGACATTTCTGTGTTGTGCCAAATTAAAAGCTTTACTATCTTTGCTGTTGGGTGAGAACGTTTTTTTGTTTGAGGAAATTAAAAAAAAACTTTTTTATCCAGAACAGAGAAGGTGGTGAATTTAGTTCTGACATACAGAATTTAAATGAATAGTTGATATGGGTTAAGTTAATTTTAAATTTTAATTTTTAAATGTACAATAGAATAAATTAGCATTAACATACAAAGAGAGATATATCTTAAGCGAAACAAAATACTTTTTCAAAACACAAATGACTGTGTTTAAGTAAATAAAGAGTGAACAACTGGAACAATAGGAGTCAAATGTCTTACCCTTTCCTCTCTGTGCCGGTCACCTTGTGTTTGCTGCCCCCCCCCCCCCCCGAGTAACCTCTATGTGTGGACTTTAAATAGAACAACAGAGGGTCAGGCGGGCCAGTGGGACGGGGCACCATTGTCCCTCAGCCATTAAGAGGCGAGGTCAAGTTACAGCCTCCACCTCTGCTTCATTGTGAGAGGGTGGTGATAACAGCCGCTTATCCACGTCCTCGACCGTTTAACGACGTTCAAACACGTCAACATCTTGACATGTGCAGCGGCGTCTGTGTATATACGCTGTGGTAATGTTTGTCTTTACACATCCTATCAGATTGATAGCAACATATGAAAATAATAGTTGATTAAATTAAACTAAAGCACTTAGATAGATAGATAGATAGATAGATAGATAGATAGATAGATAGATAGATAGATAGATAGATAGATAGATAGATAGATAGATAGATGTTTATTGATCCCAAGAAAAATGGGAAATTCCTGTGTTACAGCAGCAAATTCAGTCACAAATTGCACAAAAATATAAATATAAATGAAATACTAGGAAAAATATACATACATACAATATACATGAAATAATAATACGAATAAGTAAAAAGAACAAATACTTGAATATGTACAGGATGGGGGAAGAAAAATGTGCAACTGCTTAAATAATATGCTAAAATGTAAATATTATTTAAGCAGTTGCACATTTTTGTTAGGACACTTAGTTAGGACACAATGTTTTTAAAACCAAACGTTTCTCTGATTGCCGTTTTTATTTAAAGTGCCGGCATGATTAATTATGATTGTGATGATGATTGTTGGACCATGTGCATATTTGTCCTGATCCGTGTCCTCCACTAGGTGTCAGTCACACACTTTCAAGATGTCAAACAACATTTGTCCAGCGGCAACAGTCAACTGCTGCTGTCAGACAGAATTAACAACACGGATTGGTGGAATTCTTTAGGGTTACAATGCATGATCAAACAGGTATTTTTCATGATGTTTTGAAACTGTCGCTTCATTTAAATTCCTATCAAGCCTGTGCATCTGCTATGTCCTCGTTTGAACTATGACTTGACGCAGTTTTAGTGCCCATGTGTATGTTTTTAAGTTAAATTAGCTGGAGGGATATGTGTCTTCATCAAGTGATGTTTCGACTCAACATGGAAACAGGCATTTTTTACACCTTGTATCAATATGAAACAAGCACAAATAATTGCCTCTTTTCTCAAAACCTCAGTCGGTGGTGTAATAACTTAAAGCTCTGCTGCTCCACAACAGCACTAGTTAACACATCTGAATACTATACAACGCATAGCACTGATTCCAAACTACAAATTGTATACAAAAAGGTGAACACCTTTATTTCTGTGTTGTTTTTCATTCATTCCAGATGTGCAAAATAGTGGGGCATTGATCCAGTCTGGCTGAACTGTCGTCCTGTCCACTCCCCCACATCACCCTGCTAACACCTCCTGAAACCCAGTTTCAACCCCTTGTAAAATGTGCTCGATCCACACTCAGAATCTGAAAGTCTTTATGCTACTTTTCTTTTGGTCACCTGGCACAGATTACAATGAACAGCTTATCTGAGGCAGCTGCTTTGCTCTTTATGGGCTCTGCAATCAGCATACATTTCAGAGAGAGAGAGAGAGAGAGAGAGAGAGAGAGAGAGAGAGAGAGAGAGAGAGAGAGAGACTTTGGTGTAAAAAGTCTTGTTGCTATGAAGCAGCAGCACAGAGGATTTGTTGAGGTTAGTTTACTTAAGTACAGTTATAAATGTGCTTTAAAGCAGGTGTAGGAATAAAAAATCAATTGCTGTTAAATTTACAAATACCATTTTCAGCAAACTCTTGTTTGATTTAAAAGGAATCTGCGTTGTTGTTGTCAAAACTTTATTAAAGACGATGGTTTATGTTATGTTATCTAAAACCTGGCTTTTTGCATCGATTCACTACATCGTTGTTGGTGATTAGCAGACTACGATGTTTTATACAGGGCCGGTAAGGTAAGACTCATTCTGGAGTTTCAGGCCTTAGACCGGCCCACTTCACTTTACGACTGAGTTTATTAAAACAATGTGGTTAAAACCTTTGTATAGAAGTCTGCAATAGCGCACTGTTCTCTTGTAATTCTGTGTATTTCTGTAAAACATCATGTCAAATCCAGTGGCCAACACAGTAAGTGTTGCTTCACTATTTAGATTTATTATGGTGACATCTTTACAAAATCACAGTGATGTTCAGCAATATCAGAATCGATCAGATATCCAAACTTCGAAAGGAAATTAAAAAATATATCTCTTTTATCCCCTTCCGTCCCCTTCCTACTTCTGATGATAAGCATAACACTAGTAACATTGGGGCGTATAATGTGGTTATGTTGTAACTAATCTTTGTTTTAAAATGTGTTGTATTCCCACCAAATATCCCCTTTTTACAAAGCTTTCCAAATCAAGTAAGTTTCATCAGTGTGGATTGTCTGGCGTCATTGATTATCTCTACACCATGTAGACCTGAAAAATACCCAGAAATATAAATCAAGAGTATGGTGCATTTCTTATACTGTTTATGGGACCACAAAATTTCACAGAAGTAGCCTCTGGAGAAAGTTCTAACTCGGATGTACATTGTCCAATCTGCCCCATATTTCTCATGCTTGAATAAAGTCCCAGTCTGAGGACATCTTCATGCCTTGACATATAGTGTACAGTACAGAACCTACAGTGGAATTTGAGGGCTCTTTCATCGCTGCTTGCGGCTTTATTTGGCATTGTATTGAAGATTTTCAGCCACACAAATATGCCAATGTTAAAGGAATAGTTTGACATTTTGGGAAATACGCTTATTTACTTTCTGGCAAGGAGTTAAGCTTTATTTATGGTCCTGTGGAGGCTCCACGCAGAGCTTTCATCGTAGCCTACGTAGATGGTGTGAACTTTTTACCTGTGCGTTGCTGTGTGCGTCGATCCAATAGCAGAGCAGCAGGTGTATGTGTGCGTGTGTCGTGTGAGAGAATGAGGCGATTATCTTCGGCTCGAGTAGCGACTCTAGAGTCATAGTGAGAGAATCTAAGTGTCTCCCCTCTTCTTTCAGAACACTTTGGGAAATCTGCAGCAGGAGAAGTTAACCCTCTCCTTGATGTCATGTTGTTTATGGAGAAGGAGAACCAGGAAATGAGTTGGGGGGGATATGCAAGCCCACCAAGCCACGACCAGGCGGCGTGCGTCACGGCAACGTGTAGTCACAGTTTTTGAGAGGTGCACGTCAGGCTATGACGTAGGGTCTGGCGTGGGGTATGGCATAGGGTACGGCATAGGGTATGGCGTGGGGTCTGGCGTAGGGCACGGAGTAGGGTACGGCGTGGGGTCTAGCGTTGGGTTTGGCGTAGGGTACGACATAGGTTACGGCATAGGGTATGGCGTAGGGTATGGCGTGGGGTCTGGCGTGGGGTCTGGCGTAGGGCACGGAATAGGGTACGGCGTGGGGTTTTGCGTGGGGTCTGGTATGGGGTCTGGCATAGGGTCTGGCATAGGGTCTGGCAAAGGGTCCGGCGTGGGGTCCGGCATGGGGTCTGGCATGGGGTCTGGCGTAGGGTCCAGGGTCCGGTGCAGGTCCGGCGTAGGGTTAGCTTAACTGATCATAAATACTAAGAACGGGTAAATCTCACTTATTAACACATTATCTTGTTATATGTCGAATGCGTATTAAATTAGTAATTAGCAATTTTACAGAAATTATGTGCCACACTATTTTTGGCTTGGTGCTGCAGCCATAAACCCAATGTAGAACGGTGAATTGCCATTTTTCCCCTTTGGTTTTTGTATGGTTAAACATTGAGATAAAGCATGTTGGTAGGTTGACTTTGTAACCTTTGGACGGACTAGCTAGAGAATTAGCATTTAATACAATTCATTTGAACACTCAGTTTGAGCTCTTATGCAACCCGGCAACTCAAAAAGGGGATAATTACAGCTTGTCCATTTTCTGTAGCATGGATTTCTGCAATTCTGAAGCTATGGGTTAATGATTCATGCAAGCTCCATTTCATTTAACTGATTTAATGTTCTGAGATGTGACTGGACAGCTTTAGATGGCAGAGAAAAAAAAAAAAGTCAAACTTGATTAATATTCAAGGCATTCAAAAGCTGTCAGCACACAGCAGGACTAATAAAAGCTTCACTGGTTTCAAGTTTTATATTGAAGTTTGGCCTGCTTCTACCAACACACCAAGCACCAAGTGCATCCTTATACGGTCTGCAGAGGTTCCTATAAATCTCACCCAATTCTCAGAGTTTCCCTTCTTATTGCCATTCCTTTTACAGATTGCCTCCATCTTGGGATTTCCATCTAGTTTATTATACCTGGCAAAACATATTAATAAGGCCAAACTATTGGGGCGACATAGAGAAATATGTTCTACTGCTGACTTTCCAGAGACCCGGGAAACTGTGTTGGTATACAGTGTGTATTACAGAGCTCGGCCCATCAGAGGCCTATAAATAACCTGTAGATTGCTATGAAAATGCATTATGAAAAGGAAAAATGTTTTAACTCAAAGCGGAGCTTAATTATTGTATGAGTTTGAAACTGAGAAACCCGATACTGGATAAGCAGACGAAGATGGACGGATGGAGACCAAATACTGCATTCTTTAAAAGGATTGCATGTTTTGGCTCATATGAATATAATTCAAACATGAAGAGACCATTAATCTTGAGCCCCTAGGATAATGTTATAAGTCTTGACAATTACTTAAGGAACATTATTTAGTAGTGTGTTGTTGACATGAGTGTACTGATTTGTATATTATACAATATGTTAGAAATTAGTCATTCTATATTAGTTTAGATCAAGTCAATTGAAAACTATATTAAACATTTTTAGTCAAATTCCCCCGCTCCAGCCTCTCCAATAATGGAATTTGCAGTTTTTCTATATTTTATATGGCTATCAACTGAATATCTTTGAGTCTTGACTGTTGCTCAGACAAGACATCTAAAGATGTCACCTTGGGCTTTGGAAAAGAGTAAATGATTAATTTAAGAAATTATCAACAATGAATTGATAGTAATAACACAAATTTACATTTTATTACCAAGCACCTTTCAAGTCACCCAAGGACACTTTATAAAACAGTCAAAATGAAATCAATAATAATAATGATAATCACAAAAGAACAACAACTCCGCAACAGAGATGGAAGGATGGGGGGCGGGGGGGTAGTCTGGAGATGGTTTTGAAACGTGTCAAAACAGAGAAAACAGAGGGTGGAGTTAAAAGTTCCAGCCTGATTTTTTACCTCAGCAACAGAGAATATAATAAAATCAGGGATGGACCATTTAGATAGGAAACAATACATACATATATTTACATACGTATATATAAAAGTGTGTATATATGACGTTGAACTGTATATGGTTGTGTACAGTACATACGATGTGCTTGTGCTTAAAAGTTCTACACTGTAGTCAAATGTGAATGTAGCACGTGTTAATTCATGTCATGTGAATTCAGCAGATTTGAAATATTGTTTCACATGTGATTAAACCACTTTTTCTTTTATTGCAAGGGCTTCTTCTCCTTGTCCTGGTCTATGTAAGGTCTATTTAACTCATTACAGCTAGAAACCCTCTCCATCATCTTAAAGCACATAACCTGACACTGCACATCACCTCAGAACTGTAGGATGCCATTAGTAAACTCCTTTGGAGGATCATCCCACGAGCCCCTTCTGGACTGCATATGGTTTGCCAAGAATAGGAAAGAAAACTTCACACCTAGTTTTCACCTTCTCATTATAGAGCCCCTGTTCTTCCTTTCATTTAATTGAGAGGGTGTCATACATGTTTCCTTTAAATCCCTGTGCAGTTCAACTCTCCAGCCTCCTGTCGGCCCTGACTGAGTAAAAACGAGACTGTTTGTTAACCCTGAACAATGAACATGCAAATGTTTATGGGCGTATCAATTTAGCTTCCAGACTTTCTGCACCCAATGTTCTGCTTTTAATTACAAAGACTAATTAAAAGTATCTTGTAATGAAGTCTGTGTAGGTTCCCCCCCCCCCCAGGGAAGCATACTTTCTGTCATTGTGCATCATTAATGGAGAATATGCCAAAGAATGACAAAGTCCAAACAATTGGTAATGAGACATTTCACTCAACTTGTTTTCTTAATGTCGGGTGCTGGTAACTGCTAAGAGATGGGGGGACACAGTGTGGGGGACGTTTTTAGCACCAAGTCGTTTCATGGCCAGTATACAGCCATAATAAATGATAGATCATATAAAATTCATGAAAGTAGTAAAAAAGCGTGTTGTAGACAAGTTAAATAATAAAGTGCACTGAAGTCATTTACCAGCTCCTGCAGGAGGAACTTTTATATATACAGTATAATGTGCACATCCAAAGTCGTCCTTGTCACATGCACACTCACGTGGTCTCACCTGAATTCTACACAGAGGTTTAAAAAAGGTGAAATAACCCATTTAAACGCAATCCTTGCCATACCTCAACATGCATGCTCTATTTTTGACTCTCTGCCTGTGTGTTGTCCAGTGTGGCTCGCCTGGTTGTATACGAGTGTCTGTGTAAGTGTGTGTTTTTGTGTGTGTGTGTTACATTTGTTATCTGTAAGCTTGGCATCTGTCTGGGTTTAACAGTTTGCTGCCATACAAATGTCAGGAGAGCACAAGCTGTACTGGCACTCAGATAGAAGTGTGGAGGAAAACTGTGTGGTTTTATATTTCCCCTCATATACATTAAGTACTGTATGCCCTATACCACAAAATTACACAGTAATGAACCTGCATGTGTCACATTTTGGGTAGAGTAAAACCGAGACAGACAGATATGTTACAGTTATAACAAGCAAGCTGACAGAAGCACATGTCTGACATTTCCACATAAAGAGGCTATGGTTACGGTGTGGTCAGTGTTGTCATTGTCATTTAAAGTGATGTTTTTGTCTATCTGACAAACATTCTTTCTCCTTTCAGCTCTTCTTTTTTCTTCAGTTCCTGAGAAAAATATCGGGGTCTTTTGCTGCCACTTTGTTAATATCTTTGCCTGATTTACCAGAGCTTGTCTGCAGAGGAGTGCCTACAGAGGGTAAATGAGAGAGGTGAGTCTGGCCCATACTGGAAATGTGCTGTAACAACAAACAGGGATCTAGAAGAGGCTTAGAAGCTCCACAGAGCTGCAAAATATCATCATTAAGCCTTCCAAGTTGTTATTTGATTCATTGTTACTGTAATATATGAGTGTAGGTTCGGCTGTGGATTAGTGGTAGAGCGGTTGCCTGCCGATTGGAAGGTTGGTGGTTTGATGCTGTCCCTGAAGTCCCATGTTGAAGTGTCCTTGGGCAAGACACTGAACTCTGAGTAAATGTGAGTGAGTGTTTATCTGAGGAGCACCTTGTATGGCAGCCACAGTGTGTGACTGGTTTCTGTAATATGTAAAAGTGCTATGAATAGTTCTTAGGACTAGAAGAGCGCTATATAAGAACCGGCCATTTAATAATGGGGATTACAATTTAAAAACCCAGTTAATATTTCTTGTTTTACCACATGTATTTCTGCATTCACATTTGTATTATTTTACTTTAATCTACGGTGATCACACTGTTTTTTTTGATAGATAGTTTTTTCAGGCCTTTATTTCCACAGGAGAGATTAAGAGATGAAAGAACAGAGGGGGAATGACATGCAGCAAGAAACGCAGGTTGGGATCAAACCCATGGCCGCTGCATCAAGGGTTAACCCTCTATATAAGTGCGCCTGCTCTACCACCTGAGCTAACCCGGCCACAAGTGATCACACTTTTAAGGAGACCTAATGTATACTGTTTTCAGGTACATATTTGCATTTTGTGTTTCAACTAGAACTAGAAGATGTGTACATGCTTTGATGTAAAAAAAAAAAGAATTGCTGGCTGCTGCACCTTATCCACTTCTGAGAATCTGAGACGTTCTGTTGGAGCACTGTCTCTTTAAACCCCCCCTCCCGAAAAAGCCCAGTCTCCTCATCTGTGCTCTGCTGTTGCTGCCTGTGTACAGTCTGTTGTGGCTGGGTCACAGGGATTTAGAAAAAAAAGGATTTCTGAACACTGTACGTGACGGCCAGATAGAAGAAGAGACACACAAATGTGCCGTGCTCTCCTAAACTTTGATTATGTACGTATCTAAAAGTATTGGTACACAAATACATTCTCATTTATTTTCTCTCAGTTTCTGCTGCTTGTCTGTAATGCATCACTTTATCTGGGATCCACAGAAGGAAAAAAACACAACAGAATGTCATGCACAGACATTGATAAAGATAATTTCTTCTGATGTGGTGTAGCTAAAATAGTCTGTGTGTTTCTGCTGTTGTGGGGCTGAGTGATAAGGAGCAGACACTGATAAGAGACCTCAGCGGAACCACAGGATGTCACTCCCATCGCCAACCTTGTTCCCCAACAAGTTTAATGCACCTTAGAGCGTGTGTGTGTGTGTGTGTGTGTGTGTGTGTGTGTACAACTGAAATGTATTGTATGTATTTGTATGTATGTTTGCAGCATTTCTGTGACTGCAGAACTCTACGTGCAGTGGTTATGCATACGCATTACCCTGTTAGGGTTTTATGTTATTTGGGGTCCCCCCCCCCCCCCCCACTCCACAGCTAACACATTACAAAACAGAGAAATGATTAAGGCACAAATTATGCTTTGGGAATTACCATAAAGGAGGAGCATCTCTGTTAAAGAGCCTCGACCAAAAAAAAGAACGAGCTATACAAATTCAGGGGTATCTTAGTCAATTATTTTTATATTTTAAAGGTGTTTACATAATCCCATTTTTACACAGCTCCACATAATGCCTGTACAACCCGAACACAAATAAACAACACATAAAGAAGAACACAAGGACAGACAGATGGATTGAAAAGGACTTCCTGTAATAGATGACTAATGGTATTGATTCAATCCAATTACAAATACAGGACTAATAGCTCCACTGGAGCTCCACTTAAATAGAAAAGGTGATGGACAGCAACAGCTTGGTGTGTGAGCAGCAAACAAGCTTTTCATCACGTACAACCCCTGCATCAGAACCTGTACTCAGCATCTCCATCCAAAGCCAATCTTCTGAGACGGTGAGTTCTGTGCTCATTTGATCAATGAGACCTAACCTGTAAAATATATGCGGACGATGTATCATGGGGAGCTCAGCAAATTCCGTGCAGGACCTGAAACAACCTTTGGCATACAGACAATCACTCCTTTTCAACTCCAAAAAGGCCACAGTCAGGATATTCTCGACGTAGCCACATGGATCAGAAATGTATGAAATTCCCTGCTGTGTTGTTCTCCAATTACTGCCACCGATGTTTACCCCTGAATTGGCGCAGACTCTTACAGTATGCCCTCTCCGAACGGGGGCGTGACTCAGCTACACAACTGCGGGGGAACTGCCACTCTCAAGCTCCATTAGCCCCTGCGTTCCCAGTGGATGAAGAAAAATGCATTCACCACTGGGATGCTGCCAGCACAGACACCTCAATAGCAGCCGTTCATCCTTTGTGCTTCGTCCACGCCGCTTCCGATGACCTCATGAGTGGAAGCGCGCTTGTGGTTAAATCAGGCAAGGACAAAGTAAGTTTATAATCACAGCATGTGGAGATCAGGAGGTTGACAGTGATTGTTTTAGCATGAAATTGCACTGAAAGAAGGAGGTGGGGGTTATTACATGGAAACATTAATGGCTAGAAAGGTGCATCTATTGTGTCAGAGCAGTGACTTTCAGACAAGGTTGTCAAGGGTTTACTGCAGGAAGCAGGATGATGGCATTAAGGTATCAGTGACTATGGAGATGTGGAAGTGGCCACATAAAGCAGGTGGGTTTGCCATGGCTAAATCCAGAGGGAAATCATGGACTCAGACAGCCGACCCTGTAGCTCTAAATGGGATGAATCACAGAGCAAACACTCGGGTCACTGCTGCAGTATTGATTACCATGGAAGATGTCTGATTCTCTTGTCAAGTCTCCCTCTCTCACCACACACACACACCCGACTAAATGATACTTTGCTCTTAGTTTGAACCCATTTGCAGCCAGAGTGCAAGTTAAAACTTCATCCAACCAACAGCACGTACTGTACAGTACACTGCGGTTGCTTCAAAACCCCCTTTTCAATTTACAGTGAAAGTGTTTGGCAATAGGGGTTTGTTGAACATACAGTATCATTCATTGGGCGGACATTAAATTTGAAAGCTTGGTGGGGTGTTTATTGAAGTCCTGACGCTGTCCTCCACTCATTAAATTGATTCATGGATTCAATAAGTGGGGCAGAGGCGGCAGGTGTGGGTGTCTGTGTGCACACAGGGCTCACAGGCATCCATCACACTGATCAGGTATCTTCACCGGTTACTCACCAGACCCGTGCAGATGTTGCTGGCACACAGCCCGGCCTGGCCCAAGGATAGACTGTATGCAGGCGCATGTACTGTACATGTACACACATTTACAGAGGCTTACATGAAGACACAAATATGAAACACTCACAGACAAAAACAGACATCCTCATAAGCCCAAGGCTTCTGTTTCATCATAGCTTACTAACTGTGTGTCATTCAGGCTAAATGCCAAATGAGGTTCACTGTCTTCTGGAAAGAGAGCATTCATGTCACAGTGGACGTTAGGAGCTGGATCCAAAGCCCCACAACTAAGAAATAGAAAATATTTCCAATCTTTGGTTTACTAATGCCAAGGAGTTTTCCACCTTGTAAAGTAGGAAGTATTGGCTCACATCGCGTATACGTGTGAAGAACAAACAGCCTGCGGCGAAATGCCACCTGATCTAATCACAACATCCGTGGCCAGGTTGTCTGAATTTGTAAAAATGAAACACTTTATCTCAAGAACATAGAAAATTTGAGAGTTGTATCTTTATTTTACTGTTACTACAAGATGGATGTCCTGAAATGCAGAACCACGCTGAGGGAAAACATCGGCGTTGCATTATAAACTCCCATTAAACTGCTAAACTGGAATCTGAAATACATTTCTATAACATGTTTGGTCTAGGGTTCATTAGAGAGTACATGGCCTGAGATTTCACACTGAAAACATTCAGCAGTGAGGAATTAAATGACCTGCAGCACCTGAGCCTCTAACACGCCGTGCTGATGAAAACATTCTAAGATTGCTTGTTTGAGGCTCATTAGCTTTTCAAAAAAATGTTTTTTCGTTGTTCATCCAATATTCTGTATCTTACTACAGAAAATCAATCAAATCCCAAAGTTGGTACTATATTTACGTTATGCCATGGTAACACAAGTGCTGGTAAACAGGATGAGCCCTTTACTAATCTGTCCTATAAGCTATTCTCCAGCCCCTGCAGAAAAGGATTATTTGAAAAGATACTCAGATGCTATGTCCAGTGTCATAAGATTATAAGACAGTTTAATATCACAGACTCTGTGAGAGAGTCAGTGGGAACTTTGCCACCCAAAACAAAGCCATTATCATCTCACAAACCACCATCTTTCTATTCAGACAGACTGAGGTCAAATAAAAATCTACTTACTGGCACTAATAAATGCAGACTGAACAAAAGGTGAACTTGGAGATATTAGATTCACCTACGTAATTTCTTTTGTATCAACTTTCTAGTACTTTTTAGGCTTTTGGCTAGATAGAAAAAATATTTGTGGTACTTTTTTGGCTTATTTTATTATGTTGAAGTTAGATAGAAACACACTCTTGCTGAGTAATTCCATGTAACCTTCTTATCAATTATCTTAAAAGGATGCCTCCCAAAGCCACTAATCACAATGACAGCTTTTTATTACCAAACAGCTAATTTGATTCACTGCAGATCTCCCTGATGACTGCAGATTATCTTTGGTTGTGTTGTTTTTGCAGCTTGTCTCATTCGACATGCTCAGCCAGGTAGCCAGCAAACTTCACTCACTGCAGCTGTGTGGTGTTTCTAGTTCAGCAAAGTTCATTTACAGCAGCAGGAGCAATCACATCACAAGAGAAGAGAGGAATGAGGGGCAAATCTCTCACATTAAAAAAAGAACTTACAACCTGAGGTTTGTGGGTGTCGTCTGCTGCATGTTGGACCAGTCCTGTCACTGCAGGTCACAGTCAGTCAGCTCTGTGCCACAGGCTCTCCACGCTGCTTAGGAGGGGCTGCAGACAGAAAAACCCACTGGTGTCCTCATCAGCGCCCCCAACACCTACTGGAGCTGAAGCTTTAGGCATGAAACCACAATTAAAGGGAAGTGCACTTTCTCTGGTGTCCTTTGAGCATTGCGTCTCTCTCTCTCTCTCCCTCTTTGCTTGTGCACGCTGGTGCTCAACGGCCAAATGCTGGCATCAGGTTCTGCTTAGAGCCGTGTGCACTCAGCATCACTGGCTCCTTTTACACTTGGCTTGAGGTTAGGAGCCGTGTCATGCGTTCGAACAACAACAACAAAGATGATGGAGCATCTGTCAAGCTTTTGTTAGTCTGCGGTGTAAATGTCATTGACTGACCGGATAATTTGATGCAAATGTAATATTTACTGAAGTGATGAAGTTAGAAGGCGTTCAAATTGTCAGTTGGAAAGGGGGGACTCTTGGTGAGAGCAGAGGATGGAGAGCACCTGGCCGTCAGGCTGCAGGCGAGGCTTAAATCTAAAGGTGAGCGACTTTGGACCGACCTGCCTGAGGAGACACGGCTCGCAGAATCAGCAAACTCTTTTAAACCACTTCTTAAAACCCATTTCCTGGACTTGCTTTCATGTGATGATTTTTTTTACACTGCCTAATCTTACTTGTATTTATTTATCTTATGTTGTTTGCTTTATGTTACTGATGTGATTGCTTTTACCCTTTATTTGCATGTTTTTTATCTGTCTTTTTTTATAGTTTTTATTTTGTCTTCTCTTTTCTATGCTGTGTCGTTTTTCCTCTTGTCTTTATTTCCCTAAATGATGTCTTGCTGTTGTTTGTCCCCACTGTTTAGCTCTGTTGGTATATATAACCCAAAGTAATAAAAAAAGCATTACACATTTCAGCTTCAGGCACATTACTACATTTTTTCCAAGTAACTTCCATGTCCATGTTTAAAAGGCTACTACAAGATATATTTATAATATTGAGAGTGTTTTTAATTGGTTGTACATTCAGCTTGGAAATATGTAAAAAAAAAACAAAAAAAAAAGCCAAGATGTGTATACTATATGTATACTACAATCACTTGATGTCTAAGTGCGGTGGTCATAGTGAGACTTGTCCCACAAAGAAAAAAGGAAACACAGGACTCTGCTCTCTTAGGATAATTAAAAATATCTGATGATGAAACAGCTCAGAGAATAAATAAAAAATAAATATACTGTAAAATAGTAATTCCTTGGAAATGCATGTTTACAATATAAATGAAGTTACATGATTACCTTCTCTAAACAGATATCATGGTTCTGAAAATCCCAAATGCGGAGATTGTGTGTTGTCCAGAGATGTAATATATAATACATCTCTGTAATATGTGCTCAGATTCCTGGGGGCACAGGGAAACAGAAGATGAGGAAGCCGTTTTCTGAGTTCGAGAACTGGCAGCTGGGATTAGGCTCCCAGGCCGCCTTGTGGCTAACAGGAGCTCATATCTGTTCATGCAAGGCAGGTGTGGTAACCCTGCCTCAAAGACGGGATGGCATTGCTCCTCTGACACGCTTCTGGTGTTTGACTGACAGCCTGACAGCTTAAACACCTTCTTTCTCAGATAATATGTGAACTGCCGGCCCAGCTTGGAGACAGCCCATTCCAAAAGGCGAAAGAGAAGAGCATGCACGCTCTGCTTGTGTTTACTTTCATTGTCCAGATGCAGGTTCCCAGCTCCCAGCACTAAAATCTGACAGACTGTACTGTTGTAAAACGATCGGATCATGACTGTCTTGTGGTTCCTTTCCTATTGTTTACTGGCTTGACCGCTGTGTTGGTTCTGAAAGCAGCTGTGTCTCCCCGATGAGAGTCGAGTGCAGATGTGAGCTGAGCATGAGTCACGTTGCAATGAGTAGCCTCCGAGATTCTAACCAGAGACTTCTGCAAGGTCTGAATTAGCCTCCGAGATTCTACCGAGAGACTTCTGTAAGGTCTGAATTAGCCTCTGAGATGCTAACGAGAGACTTCTGTAAGGTCTGAATTAGCCTCCGAGATTCTAACCAGAGTAGGGTGACCAGACGTCCCCGGTTTCCGGGGACAGTAGCCAATTTTAGCGACCTGTCCCCGGTTGGATCTGTCCCCGGAAATGTCCCCGGTTTTCACTGTGACTGACAGACCCGAAATTGGAATGAAAGACAGAAAAAACTGACAAAACGGAGCCGATAATCAAACACCCAACACACGCAGACTCCAGACCGCCAGAGCCCGCGGTGCTCAGAGAGGTTTTAGAAGCCGTGTGTTACGATGCTAAAATCACTGATTATTTACATAGAGTCTGGTGCGTTTAGCGAACGCAATTTCGCGGACTTTTATGTTTTAAAAAGGATCTTAATCTTTAACACAAAGGTCGACCTCCTTAGAAATCCTTTCCATAATGTTGTCAGACACTTAGAATATTAATCTGAGTCTGTTAGCAGCAAAACAAGCACTTTTATGAACATAAATACAAGCTGGACAATTATCCTATTAACTTCCATTGCAGCGATCTCGTTTAATATGCATCAATGTCAAAGGAAAATATGTCCTCAGTAGTTTTTGTTGTATCTGATTCTCAAGAAGCTGTTGCAGAAACAAGCCTTGAGCAGTAAAGCAAAAGCTGTCAGTAGTTCAGTAAACATTACAACATTATGAAATATTGAGACTTTCCATCTTGAAATATTAAGACTTTCTATCTTGAAATATTAGGACTTTAAGGACTTTCTATCTTGAAATATTAGGACTTTTTATCTTGAAATATTAGGACTTTTTATCTTGAAGTATAAGGATGGATTTTTTATCTTGAAATATTAGGACTTTCTATCTTGAGGTGTAGTGGAGTGGAGTAGGAAGTAGCAGCAGGGGTGGGTCTAGGATCAGACCTTGGGGGGGGGGGGGGGGCTCAGCCCCTAATAAGAACAGCTCTAGGTCTAGTGTCCCCGTTTTAAGTTTTACAAAAATAAAAACATTACTTGTTTTGGAGGTAAATACACTTCTGAGCTGAAAATGTCCCCGGAGTTTGTCTGAGAAATCTGGTCACCTTAAACCAGAGACTTCTGTAAGTTCTGAATTAGCCTCCGAGATGCTAACGACAGACTTCTGTAAGGTCTGAATTAGCCTCTGAGATGCTAACCAGAGACTTCTGTAAGGTCTGAATTAGCCTCTGAGATGCTAACGAGAGACTTCTGTAACGTCTGAAGTAGCCTCCGAGATGCTAACGAGAGACTTCTGTAAGGTCTGAAGTAGCCTCCGAGATGCTAACGAGAGACTTCTGTAACGTCTGAATTAGCCTCTGAGATGCTAACGAGAGACTTCTGTGATGTCTCCAAGTAGTCTCCAAAAGACTTCTACTAAGACTAATGTTAACCCAGTAAAAATGGACCTAATTAACGAAGTGTTGTCTTTTTCGTCTGCGATTCCCACTGTCAGCGTCTACTGACGGTGGTAGTGTTTCGTCACTAGGGTTGGGCATCGACTGGATCTTTTTGGATACTGATGCTAAAACAATACTTTTAAAACTGTAACATGTGTCTTTTTATAAAGATATTTTATGGGGGATTTTCCACCTCTAATGGACAGGACAGCCAGGTGAGAGAAGACATGCAGACAATTGTCACAGGTCAGACTCAAACCCTGGACCCCTGTGTCGAGGCATAAGGCTCAAAGTCTATGTGCGCCTGCTCTACCCACTGAACCACCCCGGCCACAACATATTTCAAAGAGAAACAGCACAGAGGTGATGTTAACAGCCTGAGCTTATCTTCTATTTTTGACATTTGGATTTACACTTAGTTAGTTTCATGTCTCACTGTAGGCCTACTTTTTATTTTGATGAATGGAAAATAAGGATTTTTTATCTCTGAGTCAACATGTGAGCTATTTTGAGTATTTGAACAGGCTAGAGCTAATTTGGTGGCTGTCAGGGAAACAGCTTGGGCCATCGGATTATTATCTGAGCCGATGAATAACTGCCGCATGTTGAGAAAAATGGTTTTTCGTGTTGTTTTTGTAAGTTGTTTCCTAATTTTATGAGTGTTTTGAACACACTGTTTGATGGTAATAAGCTAAAACGTGTTAACACTGTGCTGAATGTGCTGAAAGAGGAAAAGATTGATGTAAAAATGACTTGCTGTTTGTGATTAACAACCCTTTTTCATCCATATATTACATTTTTAATTCCATGTTTTATTAAGACTTATCAATTAGAGGGTACATTTAGGTTTCTTACATTTATCTATATTCATGTACTGCTGCATACTCTGTTATTCACACTAATTATCTCGCAGCCAGAAAAGAGAGAAATGAACTTGTGATGTATGAACGTGGCTTGGTAAAATTAATGAACTTATAATGACAAATAATAATTGTGTAGACAAATTAGACACAAATTATTTCCAATGAGTTTGATGAATAAGGAATATTTATACAGTTTGGGGGAACACGTATTAAATCCTAAATAACATACACTGTGTATTACAACATATGAATGCAGAACTTTAAGTGCATGAATGCATAATTAACGATGGTCAAATTTGATTTATTTTACTTGGAATCTCAAGTCAATTTTCATTCTTTAAATTCAGAATTATTGCATGATGAAAATGTAATCTTTATTGGATTTCTTTACTGAAGAATGACTTCAAACTTTCCAATCCGGTTAGTTTGGAGCATTCGAGCTGAAGAGCCTCTAGTCAGAAGGTTGGAAATCAGAGGAGCTGCTGTGGCTAACTACATAACATGTCTGCCTGAGAGGAATTTCTCTCTAAATGTACTCATTAAATGTCATTTTCACAAAATTGCTGTTATTTGCAAAACACCATTACTGTTATCTTTGGCCATCATTTGGTATTTGATAACAAAATCATGAAAACTGGATGGGACCTTTTTCAAACCAGTGTGTACAAAGGTTGCCCTCTGACTTAAACGCCTCATTCCTCATCCCAGTAACTGTAACATAAACGTCTGCGTGACCATTATGGTTATTGATGGCTTTGATGGGGTTCATTATACATGCTGTGGGCAGCATATGCTCCTCCAGTGCTCTTGAAAGTCCTCTGGGGTTTAAAGAACTCTTAGAAGGACGCGTGGCTAGCCCTCAGTGTTTACACCAAACCATTTATGTGCCCCTCTTTTCACAGCAAAAAGCAAGCATGGGCAATCACGTGTATTTAAAATCGATAAATCTTAATGGTGCATTGTTCATTATTATGGTGGGAAATTGACTCAGCTTGCATGAAGAAGCTACAAACCATCCATAGAAATACCACGGTGAAGTGGAAGTGAGTCAGAAATGTGTATCATAGACAGGATATCATCACATGAAGTCATGTTAAACTGCCAGGAGCCATGTATTGGCAGTGTTTCCCACAGGTTGAGAATTTACTTGCGGGGGTGCGTGTGACAACGTGGCGCGTAATGGCCGGGTTTAGTAATAATGGGTTCAGTTATAAACTAGTCTAACAAAGAGGAAAAGAATGACTACACAACATTATCAGATAATTTAGAAAGAAGTAACTACATATTAAATAGTTTAGTGATTTGTGATATTTGTGATATGAGGAAAGGGATTGATATGGCCTAACGTTTAACCTTCTGAGACCTGAGGTCATTTTTACAGTTTAATTTCCGTCTGGATTTATTTTATAAAAAAGCTTGTAAAACATCAACCCTGTTGTCTACAATCAAGATATAACCATCATTTTTTTTTAGGACAAACTGGGCTATTGGAATATTTGGGTTGCAGTGAGGTCACTTGCATGTTAAAAATGGTTGTAGAGCCTTAAAGATAAATAAATAAATAAATGAATCTTCCAGATATGTATTGATATCACAGACAGATAAGTAATAAATAAGCCATGTTCCATTCTAAAACACTTCTCATATGTCTTGGGAGTCACACTGTGAAGAAATAATCATAACTTATACAGTTGACAAAATACATACATTTTTTCCCAAAAAGTCAAGACGTTTTGCTCTCATGACATTTACTTAGGCCAATAATAACATAATAATGTCATATTTATTGATATTACACCCACAGCAATGTTATACAAGCAAATATGTGTCTAAATAGTGCATTATTTGGCCTTTCATAGAGTATATAGGCATTTTTGTCCCCTCTGGCCTTCCATACAAGAGGGGTACCTTTATCTCCCATATATGGGCATGTACTTCCTGAAAAATAGACAGGACAGACACAGAGCAGGAGATGAGAGAGTAGACGAACGATTCAGCGGCAGAAACGAGCCAAAACGCGATGAATTATGGATATAAAGTGAATCAATCTTGGATATAACAGTATGGATTTAAAGCCCAAAGAGGCTGAAGTTCCAGGCTGGATAGAAAACCCCCTGTAGAGGCTAGAAAGACCCGGAAAAGACTGTCGTAAAGCCGAAAACGTCAGGATTTAAACAAACCCGAAAGTGAGTAAATCGCTTGTATGGTTCAAAAGTTATTAAACTATGAATCAGAGGTACTTTTTTAGTCGCGGGCGAGTGTCTCAGTCTCAGAGGGTTAAAGACAAAATAAATAAAACAGAACATAAATCTTCCAGATATGTATTGATATCACAGACAGATAAGTAATACATAAGTCATTTTCCTTTCTAAAACACTTCTCATATGTCTTGGGAGTTGCACTGTGAAGAAATAATCATCATAACTTATACAGTTGACAAAATACATACATTTTTTCAAAGAAAGTCAAGACACTTTTGCTCTCATGACATTTACTTATGCCAATAATAACATAATAATGTCATATTTATTGATATTACACCCACAGCAATGCTACACAAGCAAATGCGTGTCTAAATGTGTGCTCCTCTTGGCCTTCCATACAGCCTATCGGCCTTTTTGTCCCCTCTGACCTTCCATACAAGATGGTGACGTTGTCTCCCATATATGGGCATGCTGGGGCCTCTGTTTCCCTAAACAACAGAGAGGAGAGACGGAGCCGTGAGCTAGCGGCAGAAATGAGCCAAAACGCGATGAATTATGGACATAAAGTGGATCAATCTTGGATGTAACAATTCGGATTTAAAGCCCAACGACCCCGAAAGAGGCTGGAAGTTCCAGGCTCAATAGAAAACCACCTGTAGAGGCTAGAAAGACCCGGAAGAGACCTCCGTAACCGCTAACTCGTTACCTTTCAGACACAACCGTTGGTAAGTCGCTACCTTGTATGGTTATTAAATGATTAAACTATGAATCAGAGCTGCTGTTTTTTACGCGTGGGCGAGTGTCTCGGGCTCAGAGGTATCGTGATAATGATATAACTTGTGATAGGTTAACAGATATTAAAATGTAGCCTACTCAGGTCTGCATTTCTGCTGCTTTCAGTATTTTGCTGGAATACAACAAATTGCTTGTTCAATTTTAAACAAATGACAAAAAAGTGTAGCCATGATGTGCTTTGTCAATTAAATCTGTTAGCTCCAGGTAGCTAGCTCTGGAGAAAGTACCTCCAAGTGTGCAAAGGTGTCAAGTAACAAAGTACAACTATTTTGTTACTTTCCTTAAGTAGACATTTTGGGTATCTATACTTTACTGGAGTAATTATTTTACAGCGGACTTTACTCCTACTTCTTATATTTTCACACAACTATCTGCACTTTCTTCTCCTTACATTTTAAAAAATAGCCTTGTTACTCCTATTTCAGTTCGGCCTGTTTTCATCAAAACACAAAAAACTAAAACCTATCCAGATAAATGGCCCCGTCAAGATAGAGTGACGGATAGACGCTGTTGCCCTCACAGATTCCTGCAGCTGAGCGTGGATGTACATTTACATTCTGATGAAGGCTGTTGATAACATGCCTCTGAAGTTTGACATTTTTGCAACTAGTCATCATATCTTCATGAAACACATGTTGATGCTCAGTAGTACACAAATATGTACACATATATGGTTCTTTAATGTATTTAAATGTATTACATGCATTTGCATTGTACTACAACACGTTCATTTTCAATGGGCATCAATGTGGCTGAAACAGGTGCATCAAAATTAACATTTTAATATAACATTATAGTCATTATGTCCTTTAGAAGAATGTATTTTTGGGGAGGGGGGTAGTGCACTATAGCCCCCCTCCCATGGCGCCTAAGCTTTTGTCCTTAATTGTATTTTGTTTCCCAATACATTACTTTTTACTTTTATAATTCAAGTAGTTTTGAAACCAGTACTTTTACACTTTTACTTAAGTAAAAAGCTTGAGTCGATACTTCAACTTCTACAGAAGTCTTTTTAAACCCTGGTATCTATACTTCTACCTGAGGATTGAATGTGAATACCTTGGACACCTCTGCCTATGTATGGGACAGACTGATTTGATTTGTGTTTGAATGTAATCTGTTACCGAGCACTAGGTGTGTATTGTTCAGTCCGAGGAGGGCCACAGGGTATTTAGGCTCACGTCAGTAGTGCCAGGTGGTTTTGATGATTGAAAACGGTTTTTGATTTTTAACAGAAGTGACAGATTCAATTTAAAGTCTCTAGACCACAGTCTCCCGGAGATATTCTAAAAATAGTAACTGAAGTACTTTGATGCCGTACTGTATAGTACATCATCCAATAGTAAAATGACAACCAGATGAACTAATAAACAAAAAGTCTAATGTGTGGAGGGGGGGGGGGACCAAGCGAGAACGGAAAGAAAAGGAAACGATTTAAGAGGGGCTGAATTATTCACCAATCATATGTGTATTACTGTGATATTAATACACCCCTAGCCTTTTCATCAGCGTTTCACTCGGAGCGGCTAACCTAGCTACATCAAACATATTTAGAAATGTATCTGGATCTTTTTATTTTTTATTGTTGCAGAACTTTATTTTATGTAAAATATTGAAATGTTAAAAAAGGCCTTAAAGAATTATTTTTGAAAAATCCTAGATCTGCACCAAAAGTGGATGTCATCAAAACGTAACTTGTCTTTAAACAAGGGTCTAATATCTACCAAATTTGATTTAATATGTAATTCTTTTTTTAGATATTACACAATCAAACAAAACAAAGTTAAGTAAAAACGCTTGGAAGAAATCTGTATCAGTCATAAAACTTGCACTGCGCATTGGTTGAAACATGGAAGCAATAATATGTCATGAAGCCTGTCAGTCATTACTGGCTAATATGTCTGTGTCTGCTTTCACAGTTGCTGATTTCCAAACACTGGTTCCATTGGGGGGGGGGGGGGAGACATTGCAATTTCAAGCTACATTTATCGCCAGCGACTTACAAAAGCTGTGATGTTGTTGTGAGTGATCGCTGTTTAAGTAGGGATTTGCTGACGTGCCCCAAGCATCTGTTCCACTCCTCTTTCTGAGCAATATTTCCACTTCTGATTGAGATGTCAGAGGTAAGCAATCCATGGCAGACTAAGTGAATAGAGCTGGAGCAGGGATTTAGAGGGGTATTTCAATCTGAAGTCCAATTGGGAAAAGGAAAAGGCAAGTGTGGTTCAAAGGTTTTAGTGTAATATGCCTTCCCATTACAGTGTGAGCCACATGCAGCTGTTGTTTTAGTATACATTTATTCATAGGCCTCCTGCATGTGGCATCTGCTGATGTGCAGGTTGCCTTCCCCCCCCCCGAATACAGACATGCATATATACAGACACGTCTGGCTTCATAAGGTAAATAGCCTGCCTGTAAGAGGCATCACACTGCTTGTGCGTTGCTTGAGTGGGATTCTGAAAAGTTCTAATTCAAAAGTTTATTCAAAGTCAAAGACAGCTGAAAGTAGTGCTGCTTTGGACATCTTAGCTGCCAAAGCTCCGCTGCTCTCTGTCGCTGGTCCGCAGGGTGGGGGGGGCAGCGGCTAGCTAGCTTCACATATGTAACGACAACTTATGCATTTCTCATCCAAACAACGTCAAACTTGGCACCGCACTTACTCGTGTCCGTAGCAATGAGAAAAAAAATCCAGTGGACTAACGATTTAAGAGGTCTGTGCATGACACATACACATACACGCACGCACACACGCACACACACAATGACAGACAGACCTTCCTGAAATTTATAGATACCTAATGCTGATCTTTCTCAGAAGAACATAGTGTCTTTGTTAATTTTTATAATTCCCCAAAAACACAAGAACTTGAGAACAGACTACATCAGTGCAAGGACATGATGCATTTGCATTAAATATTTTGCATTTTCAGACCTTCATTTTAGTGAGAGCTTGAGAACCTCAGACATTAACATTCACGGCTCATTTATTCATCCATAAATATAAATGGTGCACTCTAACCCCCCTCCTCTGACTCGTTTATAAAAACAAAATAAAAATATAAACCCACAATAAACAAAAACACAAAGGTCATGCAAACCCTACATAGTTCTCAGCATGCAGAAGGAGAGAATAGGCACAGGACTGATCACAGTCCAGCTTTATCCAACACTGCACAGTTAATAGAATAATTCAGCATGGTAGATGAGTGATATAAACCAGTTGTTTCTCTGACATAGGTGCCAGATGATGGGGCCCTTTTTGAAGGTCAAAATTTTGGGTTGACACTCACCATACACGGCAGCTGGATTCATATGAAATCACGCTGGAATTGCGGGATCACATATCACAGAAAATCCATCTTGTCACACGTCAAGTAATGGTTTGTGTTTGAACAGTACCGGACTGAACCAAATGGTGTCCGGTGAGGAGCTACAGGTGTAGTAGTGCATTCCATTTGTACTCGGAAGTCGGATTTTTGGAGGTCAAAGCCGGAAACATGCCCCCGGACCTCTGAATTCCAAGCTTCAAAACTCTGAGTACCCTGAGCTCGAAATCCAAAATGGATGCCTTGTGCATCAACAGTTGTTATAGCAGAGGCGTCTGGGTAGCTTACACAGACGCCCCTGCTTTCACAAGAAGTTCCCCCCCACCAGTTGAAAAAAAAATTGTAGTTACCCTTTAATTTAACGCTCACATGTACATGGAAACTGTTTTTGGTTGCTGTAATTGTTCCAAAAAACTATCTTTAAAAAAAAAACAGAAAGCTGGAGTAACATGCTGTTATTAGCGCTTCTTCCTTATGTGTGTCTCACTAAATCAGTCATACACACAGTCTTAAACACCATCTTATGTCTCTGGACATGTTGCTAGCACACAATAAAAACAGCGTAATGCGTTGTTATCAACTGGTATTGCCAACAATGCTGGCTAGAGCTAACCTCACAATGAACAATCCTACTCACCTTAGCATTTAGCTCCCAGCACCACTGTGCCTGAGTACAGCCAACAGGACGGTTAAGCCACAGTCATTAGTTTTAGATGCATCATGAGTTGAATTGTTGGACAGGTGGGAAAGTTTACCTGTTGGTCATGCTCAATGAAAAGTTGTTAACCCTCTGGGCCCTGAGGCCATTTTTATAGTTTAATTTCCGTCTGGTTTTATTTTCTTAAAAAGCTTGTAAAACATCAACCCTGTTGTCTACAGTCAAGATATGAACATCATTTTTTTCAGGACAAACTGGGTTATTGGAATATTTGGGTTGCAGTGAGGTCACTTGCATGTTAAAAATGGTTGTAGGGCCTTAAAGATAAATAAATAAATAAATGAATCTTCCAGATATGTATTGATATCACAAACATATAAGTAAAACCTAAGCCATGTTCCATTCTAAAACACTTCTCATATGTCTTGGGAGTCACACTGTGAAGAAATAATCATTATAACTTATACAGTTGACAAAATACATGTATTTTTTCCAAAAAAGTCAAGACGTTTTGCTCTCATGACATTTACTTATGCCAATAATAACATAATAATGTCATATTTATTGATATTACACCCACAGCAATGCTATACAAGCAAATATGTGTCTAAATAGGGCATTATTTTGCCTTCAATAGAGTCTAAAGGCATTTTTGTCCCCTCTGGCCTTCCATACAAGAGGTTGCCTTTATCTCCCATATATGGGCATGTACTTCCTGAAACAATAGACGGTAGTGGTGGGCGATACTGCAAAATTTGGTATCGATCCGATACCAAATACATATAGGGTCCGTATTGCCGATACCGATACCAATACGATACTTTTTACTTAAAAAAATACTTTTGTGTAGGGGAGAGCATTTCATTATTTCTGAGGTGAATGAATGATCAATTCTTTAGGCAATATTTTTTTATTAATGTATTGAAGTGCACAAAATTATTAGTTATTAGGCACTGTAGAATTAATACAAACCAAATTTTACAGCCTTTTTAAAAAATAAATAAAGGATAACAAAACATTCTCCCTTTTTTCTGGTTTTAAAATCAAATGGAAGTGGATTGAGTTCCCTCCTCATTTCTTCGTTTTTGTAGATCAGCATTTTCCTTGTCGTGTGTTTTTAAGTGTTTGTATAGGTTTGTGGTGTTGCCACAGTATCGAATGCTCTTTTTACACGTATCACAAGTTGCAGTATTATCATTTAGTGCCGTAAATTAGCTCCACACAACGCTTCTCTTCCTCTCGGCCATCCTGATCTCTCATTCAACGTGCTTTCGGTCTCGCTGCTCCTCTGCCCGTTGTGTCAGTGAGTCACGTGACGACACAACAACGAATCACAGCAGAGGAGCAGGAGGAGGAGGAGGAGCAATGTGGGCCGAGATGTGAAAGCGGCGTTTGCTCAGGAAGGTGGAAGACACAAGCAAAGTATAGTGAACGTAGAGGAGAGCTATCTAAATTAAAATATCGATTCATTTAAAGTTGTATCGATCAAATACCAATACCAGCGTTGGCATCGATACTATCGATATTTAGATCGATCCGCCCACCCCTAATAGACGGGAGAGACAGGGCAGACGCTGAGGAGCGATCTAGCGGAAGAAAACGAGCCAAAACGCGATGAATTATGGATAAAAAGTGGATCAATCTTGGATATAACAGTATGGATTTAAAGCCCAAAGAGGCTGAAGTTCCAGGCTGGATAGAAAATCCCCTGTAGAGGCTAGAAAGACCCGGAAAAGACCTCCGTAAAGCCGAAAGCGTCAGGATTTAAACGAAACCGAAAGTGAGTAAATCGCTTGTATGGTTCAAAAGTTATTAAAACTATGAATCAGAGGTACTTTTAAACTCGTGGGCGAGTGTCTCGGGCTCAGAGGGTTAAAATAACCACTTCATTCGGATTAATCCTCTATGGACATTGAACGTAAGTAACCCCTCCAGTGATTATTAGTTACGTCCTCACAAGCACATACACGCTAAATTGTTGATGCAGGAGATGATGTTGTGACCTGATGACGGTTAGAATAAAGTTTTTTTTTCTTTTCACACGGCACCATCTCTACTTTGAAAGGTAACATGAAGTTCAGTAATAGAAGTGGTTTTTTTTCTCATGGAGGACTTTAGCCTGCTAAACACAGGTGCGTCTAATATTTAACAGCTGCATTTGACTTGGGTGTGCTAGTGTCAGGGCCCTGCATGCTGGCTTACTGGCACCTGAAAAAGAAAAGAGCCTTGACCTTCTGAGACCTAAGTCCATTTTAGCAGTTTATTGTCCGTCTGGATTTATGTTGTAAAAAAGCTTGTAAAACATCAACCCTGTTGTCTACAGTCAAGATATGAACATCATTTTTTTGTAGGACAAACTTCAGGACAAATACTTATTAGAATATTTGGGTTGCAGTGAGGTCACTTGCATGTTAAAAATGGTTGTAGGGCCTTAAAGACAAATAAATAAATAAAACGGAACATAAATCTTCCAGATATGTATTGATATCACAGACAGATAAGTAATACAAAAGCCATTTTCCTTTCTAAAACACTTCTCATATGTCTTGGGAGTCACACTGTTTAGAAATAATCATTATAACTTATACCGTTGACAAAATACATACGTTTTTTCAAAGAAAGTCAAGACGCTTTTGCTCTCATGACATTTACTTATGCCAATAATAATGTAATATTTATTGATATTACACCCACAGCAATGCTACACAAGCAAATGCGTGTCTAAATATGTGCTCCTCTTGGCCTTCCATACAGCCTATCGGCCTTTTTGTCCCCTCTGACCTTCCATACAAGATGGTGACGTTGTCTCCCATATTTGGGCATGCTGGGGCCTCTGTTTCCCTAAACAACAGAGAGGAGAGACGGAGCCGCGAGCTAGCGGCAGAAATGAGCCAAAACGCGATGAATTATGGACATAAAGTGGATCAATCTTGGATATAACAGTATGGATTTTAAGCCCAACGACCCCGAAAGAGGCTGGAAGTTCCAGGCTGGATAGAAAACCACCTGTAGAGGCTAGAAAGACCCGGAAGAGACCTCCGTAACCGCTAACTCGTTACCTTTCAGACACAACCGTTGGTAAGTCGCTACCTTGTATGGTTATTAAATGATTATACTATGAATCAGAGGTGCTGTTTTTACGCGTGGGCGAGTGTCTCGGGCTCAGAGGTTAAGTTACTGGTTACACCTGGGATTTTCCTGGTATGAAAATGTCAGTACAGTTCCTTTCCTTTTAAATCTCTACATTCTATCTTTATTTCAATTAAATGTGTAACGAGCTAAAATATGTTATGAGTTGATTTTGTAAGTCTGTATATTTGTAAGTTTGTATGTCTTTCCCCGAAAATTCCTGATTTAAGGATTGTCAGGTACAAAAAACAAATCTAAAAGAAAACGGGACAAGTGCAGAGATGTGATGGATGTGACAGAGTGTGTTATTGAATTTGATGCTGTTTGTGCTGGCCATTATTGGTTTACACACATACATTTGTTTTCTTAATTGCAATATTGCGATAGTGGGAGTCCAGTGTGATTAATTGTTTTCTAAAAACAGGACCTGAAACACTAGGGAGTCTGCATAGCTTATGTACATTTTAAACCAGAGAGTCATTTTGATGCAGCATCATTGAACATGAGCGATGAGGGTGCAAAATATTAAGAAATCCATTAAAACTATACATATTAGCAATCATAACTGTGTGTTTTAACAGTTTGCCTAATTTCACAGCACATTACTGCAATCAGTTTAAGTGGAACACCTTTTAGAACACTTTATCTATCAGTTGTGATCCAAGACTTCTAATACTTAATATTTCTGAATTTCTTAATATGTTTCATAAAGTTAAATTAGTTTGTATTATATTCAGAGAAGCATAATTCATCCATTTGTTCACAGTGCACTGTAGCAACACTCGTCTCCAAATCTGCCACTGCTTCATTCCAGTTCATGCAAATCAAGACGCCAAACTGAAGATGTGTCTGGAATATAGCATCTATTTATCAACAGCTGCTCATAGCACATTAACACATTACCTCACATACTAGTAAATAATGTCAAAACATCAAATCAAGTCAATTCACAAATCAATATCACAAACCACAATTTTGCCTTTGGGCTTCCCAATCTGTGCACAACTAAGGGAATACATGTGTGTATAGAATAACCAAATTAATAAATTACAATATAGACAATCTATATAACTAAATGATACATAGAATGTAAACATTACGTGTTTAAATATGGCGTTTTCCTTTTAGTCAAGCTTTTTAGTCAGTTTCTATTCAATTCAATTTTATTTGTAGAATCAGATTATAACAAGAGTTATCTCTCAACACTTTACAGTTAAAGTAGGTCTAGACCACACTCTAAAATTTACAAACACCCAACAAATCCAGTAATCCTGCCAAGAGCAAGCATTTAGTATAACAGTGGCGAGGAAGGGGGGAGAAACCTCGGGTGGTGAGGAAAACTCCCTTAAGGAGAAATCTCAGACAGACCCAGGCTCTTGATAGGCGGTGTCTCACGGGGTCGGTTGGGGGGGGGGTCTGATAATGTAGTGAGGTGAGATGAGGTAATGGAACTATGACTAAAAATAGTAGTTGTAGTAGTTCATGTCACTGCAGGGCGTAGCAGCGTGTAGCAGGGTGTAGCAGCGTGTAGCAGGGTGTAGCAGGGTGTAGCAGGGTGTAGCAGGGTGTAGCAGGGTGTAGCAGGGTGCAGCAGGGTGTAGCAGGGTGTAGCAGGGTGTAGCAGGGTGTAGCAGGGTGTAGCAGGGTGTAGCAGGGTGTAGCAGGGTGTAGCAGGGTGTAGCAGGGTGTAGCAGGGTGTAGCAGGGTGTAGCAGGGTGTAGCAGGGTGTAGCAGGGTGTAGCAGGGTGTAGCAGGGTGTAGCAGGGTGTAGCAGGGCGTAGCAGGGTGTAGCAGGGCGTAGCAGCGTGTAGCAGGGTGCAGCAGGGTGCAGCAGGGTGTAGCAGGGTGCAGCAGGGTGTAGCAGCGTGTAGCAGGGTGTAGCAGCGTGTAGCAGCGTGCAGCAGGGTGTAGCAGGGTGTAGCAGGGTGTAGTAGTGTGTAGCAGGGTGTAGCAGCGTGCAGCAGGGTGTAGCAGCGTGCAGCAGCGTGTAGCAGGGCATAGCAGCGTGTAGCAGGGGGTAGCAGCTTGCAAAACGGCGTAGCAGCGTGTAGCAGCGTGTAGCAGGGCGTAGCAGCGTGTAGCAGGGTGTAGCAGGGTGTAGCAGCGTGTAGCAGCGTGTAGCAGGGCGTAGTAGGGTGTAGCAAGGCACTCCCAGGCTAATGTACATTGCACAGTCAAAACAGAACATCCATACAAATGATACCTGAATATGATAATAATTGAAAAAGGAGATAATGGAAGCCTTAGAAGCTTTTTCAGTATTTCTTTTCTTTCTATGATTGCTATTCCTAATTACTGGGGTGAAATATAATTTAAAGTGAAAGAAAATGAGGACAAGTTCCTTAAGAGTCTTCAAAACAAAATATAAAAAGTGATATTCCATTAGCAACTGGGCTGGTTCCATTTAGGGTGACCCATAGGTAATGTGCTGCCCCTCTTCCACATCCAGAGAGGCATGTTCTTTTCAGTACTCAAATGCCACGCTTCCTGAAGATGAGACAACATGGTTCATGTTTGTTTGATTGGGAATCATATTTCACACGCACCGTGTTTGCAGTGTTTTGGAGGATGACAGAGATCAGAAGGTAAAACATCTACTTCTGATGATTTCAGGAACAATTCTCCTTTCCTGGCTTTGTTTGGTGTATGCAAAGTCACTCTCTTCTCTCTCCACCTTATTTTTCTTTAGTGTTTATTCTTCTGTTCTTTTGGCTTCCTTGTCCCCTTGGATAGTTTTTTTAAGCATTTTATTATGAAAGAAATTATCACTTTTGATGCAGTCTGGAGTTTTATAAGGTGCTGACCTCCTGTTTGAGCCAGGCTTTATTGAGTTCGTAACATATGCCATATAACATGCTGCAAATGCTTTGCACAGGCTCCAAGTATTTGTCTTCTTCTGACAACTCAATTTTGGCACTCGGCCCACAGAATAGGCTCCCCTTCCTCTACTTTACCATGAGCAAAAAAAAAACTGCCATAAACGTGAGGTGAACATTAAGACCATTCTTCCAGCTTACAGCTCTTTTCGAAGTTATTCATCATGAAATGCTCTTTTTGATAAGCACATGTGTGGTAACATTTGTGGTCCAATAGAGGTGTGATGGTTCCCAAGGAGAGGCAGATATATCCTCCCCTGCCAACATAACTGAGGACCTATTTTCTTGTTCAGTGAAGTGGAAGTGGGTGGTTTAACACTGTTTGCCAATGTTATACCAAACAGGTCTTATACAAACGCAATTAGACCAGTATTTGGTTCTGTTGTGCATAAAACTGATTGACAATCGGAAAGAAGCATTAGCGAGATGCATTGTGCAATTCTCCGAGCCATTGCTTTCTGTCGAAGAGAAAGGAGAGGTGTGCCTGCGAAGGTGAAGACTTATCCTCAGAGCTGCAGGTTATTATGCTGAAAAATAATCTGCGAGCCCCCAGGGGCTTTAGATTTACAGAGCCAGCTGGGCTGAACCACATATCCAACTTTTGCCCACCTCTCACTGAATCATCTCACCCCCAACAAAAGCACAAACAGGGAGGAAGATATTCAAGTGTCCATATTTTGCTCATTTTCAGGTTCATAATTGTATTTTGAGGTTGTACAAGAATCCTTTTACATGGTTTCATTTTCAACCATATTTTTGTTGTTCTGCACATTGCTGCAGATCCTGTTTTCACCCTGTGTGTTTAGGTCTCTGTTTTAGGTCCAGAGTGAGACATCCCCCTTCTATCCTATCTTTTGTTGGGAGCTGCACATGCTCAGTAGCTCGGTAAGGTCCCATCAGCTGATAACTCTTTCTCCAGCTTTGGTCAGTCCAAGGCAGGATCAGCTGGGAGACTTCTTCTAGACCAGGGCCACTTGTGGAAAACCTGCACAACAGGGACAGGAAGTAGAACAGGGACAGGAAGTAGTTCTTTTGGAGATTATGGTCAACTAGTGGCTGTGAACGAGCTAGCATGCTACGGTTAGCCACCTCGTCTCTAGTGACATCGAAAGCCGTGTTCACCAGGAGACTGAAGACAGAGGACATTCAGAAACCGGATCTCACTCAGAACAGCAAGTTTGTATGCGTGTGGAAGGACCGGAGACACGAAATAACATCCCAAATTCCAGAAGAAAACGTGATTTTCGTCGTAATATGGGCACTTTAAAATATGATGAATTCATGGAGTCACATGCATGTAAAAATCTCCACATTGTTATTGACACAGGAACACATGGACATAACATAGAACATTTTTGTAACAGTTTTCTGTTACTCCCACATCTTCGCTTCATTTCCAGCAGCCCTCACTGCACAATTTGCATTGCGTGAGGCTAGAAGCCCCCTACAGTCGGTCTTTGATGTCAGTCAGGAGTTGGAAGTAGCCCACTGATACTGTATTGATTGCTGTGAACCACAAGTATACCTCCTGCTAGGCTGCGTTTCTATTCCTTTTCTTTCTTTTTTGAGCTTAATCTCGATATTGATATACGAGATAAAAACGGTCTCGGCTACAAATTGCAAAGCCGTTATTTTTAAAGCCATTTCTTTCAGAGAATGTTGTTTTCTTGAAGAAAGTGCTTTGTTCTCCAAGTATAAAAGGATGGAAAATTGAACGTGGTTTGCTGTGTGTTTATAATTTGATATCATCAATTTACTGTTGACATGTGTTAGATGTTTCAGGGCCCTGCTTACTCCACTGAGGGCTTTTTTTGTCAGTTATTTTTCATGTCAAATTCATAAGAAGTTATAAAGCCTTGTCAGAACTTAAACTTCTCTTCCCTGAACAACCTTGGGCTTCATTAACATTGTGAACCGTGGGTATGTTTTCTTCCCGCTTCATTGACTCTCCTTCGGTGCCGTCTCAAACTTTTTTTTGTCCCTTTTGAGCTTTGGTGAGATGACTATTCACTGAGGGTGGGACTGAAGTTTGCGGTGTACTTTTCCAGCCCCAACAGGTCTTGGGAAAATAGTTCTGCTCTGATGATTATTTATGCAGCGTAATAACCTACACTGCGGGAATAAAACAAGAACCTGTCGCTCTTTATTGACACATCAGTTACACAGTCTGCACATGGTGTTCGAAATATGTGCTGCTTGGATGTTTCAACTCAATTTCGGCTCCCAAATGAAGAAGGTGGCCGTGCCATTTTCCTCTAACAAATTTAGATCTCCTGGTAATGTGAAACTTATCTCAACTCAAATATTTGCCCGCAGTGGCTGTCGAGGAGAGAAAAGAGCCAGGGAATGATGAGAGACAGCTTTCTGCAGGCCACTCTGTTTGCTCGATACTCATGGGAAGTCCTGATACACACAAGTCAATAATGGAGGAAGCACCAAAGCAGATGTCTGCTCCGTGGATGAGGCTGGCCTGGCCAAGTGTCTTTTCAGAGTCAGTATTTCAAAATGTTGACACACTGGGTCTCCCAAATGAGAATATATATATATATATATATATACCTATATTTTTTTATCAAGTTTTTTTGTAAGAGATAGCTGTAACTGAGATCTCAGTTTCCAAACTGTAAAGATTAATTGGTTAGTTTGTGTCTATTAATTAAATCGCCCAATATTTTGATAATCAATAGTGTAAAAAGAAAGGACTTACAAATGATTTTCACTGATTTCCAGAATGACTGTAAACACATGGCTCAGCACCAGAAGGGGATTCGTTCATCTGAAATGGCTTGAATGAGTCCATGTGACTGTGATGATATTGACATTAACTGCTCTCTGTGCATTCTGGTCAGAAAAAAAAAGGACATGCACAATCCACGTGGCCCACAACCCTGCTGCACACGTAGGTTAACCCTTTCTGTGCCACCTTTCACAAGCGCTTAGAGCGTTGAAGACAGTTTATTTTCAGGCCCAAATTTATAGTGAAAACTTCTTAATTCGTGTCAAGGAGAAAACAGAATCCTGCAGGTGACAATTCCGAATATAATGCAGTAATGCTTTTGCATTAATGCAATATCCAGTCAGTGATGTTCTATTGTTTATGGGCCTAGAGTAGTGTTATGGACGGATATGACCATCATAGTGTGGCACACGGTTTAACTGCTGCTGTTACTCAGCCGAGAGGCGGAGGGAGACGACGGCTCTTCACTTTATTCAGGGAGTCCGATCGATGTCAACTTTTATTTCGAGTGTTACTTACAGTACGTTTTCAATAACGCACGACTCGCATCAGGGGGCTATTGCACAAAACCAGGATGAGCGATTACACCAAGATCTTCCTGTTATCCTGCATGAATTTAACCTGGACTTGGTTGCAAAAAAGCAGAGGCTCCTATGTTACCATGGAGATTTACGGCTAGCCTGGTTGGGACCAGGCTAACAGCTGGGATTTATTAATCCTGGAGCCTTTTCTGTTCCCTCAGCAGTGGGTTTACCTTATTGTTATCAGCCTGCATTAAAATACAACAGGTGCATGTTGCTGGTCAGTTAAATACTTTTAATATTTTAACATTGTGACAATTATTTAAATTTTTTTTTCATGTGACAGTCATTGTTACTGTTATATTGCTGTATGAAGACTGCTGTTCATATTGTTGTTAGAAGTTTGATGAATATATTATATTATTAGACCACAGTTGTTGACTGATAAAGTTGCTAAATGTGTTTTAAATGAAGTCAGTTACTAAGGGCGATATTTAAAGTGCTGTACATGTGTGTTTCTATAGTGGACCAGTACACCTTCAATTATTTTAGTTGATTTGTTTTTTTTGTATTCTCTATCAACTATAATTTGGGAGGATTGTGCTTGTTTAAGAACATATCCTAATTATAGTCTTAGTTCACTGAACCAATAACCAAATATTGTAGACTACTGTACATTCATGTAATAACAGGGAGAGGACCCCCCCCCCCCCATGTTTTTTTTACCTTATATTTTGCTGGGGGAAGAATAACAGAAAAATCCACTCTGTTAAATCCATGTTTACAGTGTGCATTAAATGTATCAATTAATTATATTTATAGTTTCTAGATTTTAGAGTCCAATTTCATCAGAGTCTGTTATATGTCCATATATATATATATATAGCAAAGCATATAATATGCTATGTAAAGAAGGAAACTCATCCCCTATAATAAAAAACACGTGCCAGATAATAGCGGACTGACTGAACGATAAATCTAAAAATATACATTTATGAACTACTGCTCTTAACTGAAACCACTCAATGAGTCCTTTGCAAAAACAAACAATTGTACACTTTGCATTAAAAGCGAGAAGTGGAAGTTAACATAGCCTAGGAAATTTATATTTTAGCTCATGAGAGAGAGTGAGGGAGAAAGAGAGTGAAAGAGATAGAAGTCATGCATCATTTTCTAGCATTGTAGGAAATTGATCTTCATGGTACATTTCCTGAGTAACATTATCTTCTGCTTACTCTTAAGGCAAAGAGTACATCGGTTAATTTGTGCAAATAATTAGTAGCCTGATCCTTGAATGGTATGATTATGATGGTTTCAGAGCAGTGGTCTGTTATTGTATATTTTTAGGCGGCTTACGTATTCAGTCGGTCTTTCTCTCGCTGTTTCTTTACAGTGTCCGAGTTTCTTTTTTAAATAACGTGTTTCCCGTTGTCGTACGTCCACAAGAAGCTGCTGCTCACTCTGTAGGCCTACAGTATGAAGTATGAACAATATGAACAATACGTTGTCTCCATCTCTGCATCAGTAAATCTGTGATCAATACCGTGGTCTATTTAAGACATGGCTTTATCTTCTCATCCTGGTTATCTCCACCTGGCTGGACACAGCTTCACCTTCTTTGGTAATTTGGGTGAACCAGCCATCAAACTGTTCAGTAAAATATCTCAAAATCTTAATTGCAGTTTCCCAGTGTTGCTTACAGAGATGCTCATTTTCATTCTGAAGTTGTCCCTCCAAATGAATATGTATATTACGTTGTTTGAATAATGGCAGTCACAAGGTGTTGCAGACAGTGTATTTATTCAACAATATGCTGCTGTAAAGCAGAACACTTAATGGGGATGGGATTAATGTTTTCAAGTCTTGGCTCGGGAGACACAACAGCTCTAAAATGAGCTACACACCATTTGTTAAATCATTCATGGAGTCAGACCGATGCATTTTAGTGGTAGAGCACTCAGTCCCATAAGACCCCCTGAGGGTGACTTCATTTGTTTAGTTTGCTTTTGCTGAAAAGATATGATAATGTACAGGAAGAGCTATTTAGGAAGTGGAATGGCTAACAGCTGCCCAGAGGTGAGGTTCAGGGATATCACTTTGTTAGTTCAGGGTGTTCCTCCATCATCTTTAAAATGAGATGGGACAAGAAGATGTGTATGGGAGTTTCCACGTTAAAAGAGAGGAGGGAATAGAAGATATTGATTTATGGCAGCTTGGAGCTTTTTTCCCTCATTTATCATGCTGTCCCTGCGCAAGCTGCCTTCACTCCCTGGTAGGCAGCTTCCCTTCCTCTCTGTGCAGCCAGCCAGTCATCCTCGTGTCTGGGTAACAAGCTGTGTGCTCAGACCCCCAGCACCTTCCAACCAACCCCCTTCCTCCCCACTTTACTGTCACACTTCTGAACCCAGAGACGCACCGTGACCGGATTACTCACAACACACTAGGCACTGAAATATGGCAAAGCTAGATATGTGTGGACCAGTGCCTCCTGTCATAGCCCATTAAGTAGCTTTTTAATTCCCAATTCATTAACAGAATTTGGTTTTACTCCATGTTTGTCTTTCATAGGCATAATTACATGATGGGTTTCAAAGAGGATCTTGTTCCACCCGAAGATGTAGCGCCGTGAGGATGACACTTACGGCCAATATATGCACGGGGCCTTCCAGGTCTGGCTTCCCTGCTCACATCTCAGGTACAAGAAGTGAAACAAGTGTCAGCTCCTTCATAATTCAACAAAACAAAGTGACAATTGCACCTGTGTGATACTGTCTTCGTCTCATCATGCTGAAGTAGTCTGATGCTAATTAGCACCATTTCTCGCTGTGGGAGGTCTAAATAATTTAATTGCTAACTTAACTTCGTCGCTACATTCAGCGAGCTATTCCTCCAAAAGCATTTATTATTCCCTCAAATTTTAATGACCTCCTCCAGAATGCCGTACACTTTTATTGCCTTTTTTTTTTTTTTACTGCTGCACGCATTTAAAAAAAAGAAAAAAGAAATTGTGTGTTTTATTAATGCATACACATGCAGAGGTCCACAGAATGCTGTTTATGAATATTCAAATCAGGCTTTGGCCTTTTAATAAGTAAAAAAGATGGCACAGCCTTTAGTGATATGCCGTCAAGGAAAAAGATTCTCGAGGAATATAACACCGGGCCACATTCTCTTCGTTCTTATTTTTCTGTTTTGCATTGAGAAAAGACAACATAAAGCAAACATTATTATTATTATTATTATATTTTTCTTTCTGGCCACTGATGGAACGGGAGTGTCAACTCAGTTTGACTCTAACTCTTCTTTCACGCCGATGCCAGTGGCTGGGGTCATCTACCCTTCACCCTTACAAAGGTTCCATGAAGCTTTGCCTCCCTCACCTAACATTACCATTGCTTCTCATCTCCCATGAATATTACCCTGCAGCATAGCAACAGCACATTCTCATTCCTTTCCCTCCCTTCAAGGCCCTCGCAAAGTCAACCCCAATTTATTCGCGAGGGATGGACTTATCATGGCTCTTGCCTACCTCTCCCCGCCTCGCTCCACTCTGCATAGGGATAACAAAGTCCTGCTACTCATTCACATGCAGTTGTTCATACTGTATTTCATATATCTTGACTCTGAGTCACAACGATCCCTGCTCAGTCCGACTAAATTAAAAACAGCCGCTGCATTCAGATGAATGGGGAATTAATAATTTAGAGTAGAGTTAAATGCCTGCAATTCAGTGGAATATTACATCCCTTCTGGATCATTTAAATATCCATTCACCTAATAATCCTTGTCTGGGGACACGGTTTTAGGTGTAGCTTCTTCCAAATTGTAACTGAAGTAATCAGTTTTGGTTCTACTTTCCCAGGCTGAAATTTATGAGGATTTTTTTTCATTTTGGTGAGCACCACAAAATGAAATTTTATTCATCCTGGATATAGTGAGCCGGATGCTGAAAGCTCTCAAAACTCAAAACCAGAAATATCTGCATGGCTACAAACTTCAGCGAGTAAGTGAGGAAATGTGTGGTTTTTGGTCGCTGTAATTTACATGAACTAACCCTTCTGTAAGGAAAAATAAAAACGTGTCTAAATCAATCAACTTTGTGTCAACTTTCAATTTGCAGCTGCAGTAGACAGATGCAACATATATCAACGTGTTTCTGAGAGCGTTTTTGAATGAGGTTGGGCGGTTTATGACTAACAGCAGCACCAGTGAAATGCCAAGGCTTTACCAGAGGGCTTGACATCCTCAGCCTTCAATTACACTTACAACAAGGTGGAGTTGTTTTTATCTGCTTTGTAAATTGACAAGCCAAGCGGATGGAGAAGACATGCAATTTCTCCCTGGGATGTCATTTTTTTTTGCCATCACCTCAAGTTGAAACAAATTTTACCATCTCCATGAATCTCCATACTATCTTCACAGTCTCAAAAACATCATCAGACAACAGAAATAAACATGTCAAACAAATGTTTGTTCTTTTGAACCCTTTGCAGGATGCAGCGAAATCAGGTTCCTCTCTTTCCGATGGAAAAGACTGAAGCACACCGACTGATTTGTAGCTTTTAATTGTGCAAACAGACTAACATTTCCCCCAATTTGTGCCTGCATGGCTCTCCCACTGTGAGCATTGTCAGTCTTTGATATTTCAGTCTGAATAGTATCAACCTGGGCCAGCAGCTGCTGCTTCTGGATTTGTTGTGTTGGCTGTCAAAGTAGGAAAACAAATCCAGATCTTCCCCTAGATTTTACTGTACCCACATCATGCCATCCTCCCAATTTAGTGAGTCCCAATTCCTTCAAGAAGAATTCTAGTCTGACTAATGAAGCCAAGCTGATTCAAAGGCAACTGGGCTGCACAAATTGAGCACAGCGTGCCTTTCATTCCATCTCCTATCAGGAACCATGTTCTTGTTGGAATTTACTTTGAGATTTTTTCTTTGTGCACTAATGTGTGGCCGGATGCTTTCTTTGACAAGCTCCGGATGCCAACATGAATATGTTACCATTTTTTAAATGGCAAATCTTCATTACAGACGGATAAAACCCCAGATCCCACTTTGCCTCTGATACTCTATCCGATGGAGCATGTCAAATCCAAGTAGCATCTTGTAGCTGGATGGGTCTTGTCGCGAGCAGATCCATTTCAAAGGTCTGCTTCATCCTGTCCACGCCGCTGCTGTCTCCGGGTGATGGAGAGCATGTGTCTGTGACCACGCGTGCTGTCGAGTGCTCCTGATCACCCGCTGCAGGCGTGACCTTCCCTCTCTCGCTGCTTAACCTAATCAATTATGGTTCAGAACAGAAGCCAGGAGAGAAGGGAGACAGAAAGCCCACGACCTTGTCAGAGCCCTGAGGAGACTGTGAATAATTCCCTTTGAGCCCCATAAAGAAGGTTTCCATGGCAGGGGGAGAAGAGTAAAGGTAGCTTGTTGAGCACAGGGAAGAAAGCGAACAATAACATGTAACGCACATACGAAGGTAAGATCAGGGGCCACTCAGTAATCAGAGGAAAACACAAGCCTGAATCAAGTCAGCTCTTCTGGTGTGTAGTAGTCTGGCTCAACGGATTTCCAGGATAATTTCCTGACATCCAGTGCGTCCCTCCGTTTCTGCTCCGTGTATCCATGGAAGCAACAACAAACTGTGAGTTAGCGAGCTACATGCTGAAAATGGCAAGTTTTGAAGAACATTTTAAGCGTACAACAGGCAGGCCTGCTTGGTTCTTTTGGGGAATGATTGTAAAGATTTAAAAAGAATATGTTTAGGGCATTTACCCTCAAACTGGGACGTTTTGGTGTGTGTGAAGTTCTGTCAGTGTGGACGGCATGGGTAAACTGTTGTACCACAGTGTGTGAATAAGCAAACCTGATCAAACTACTTACAATATAACCACATTGTCATGGACCGGCACTGGAGGTTGGACCCAAAAGCAGACGTGACACACAGGAAATACATTTAAGTGATTTATTAAAGATAAATATTTATACGTATATGTACAGTAAATAGGGGTGTTGTGGTGAGGGGTGGGTGCAGTGCGCTCTCCAGAGCGTGCCCAGTGAACCAGTGTCTTTTGTTAGTGGCGTCCACCATGCGGTAATGGCGTCCCCAGAGTCCATCAAACGATTCCAACACGTGGATACTTTCCTCGCATCCAGAGAGAAGCAGGCAGGCGGGGGGTAACAGGAAGTGTGAGCACAAGCAAGCAAGGCAGACTGTGGCAGGAGGAAACACAGAAAACGTTAGCCACACAAGCTAGAACACCAGGAAACAGAACTACACAGGGGAAAGTTGTAAGTCTTCTGGTAGCTGTGCAAGAGAAAAGAGAGAGGTAGGTATATGTCAGGAGATAACTTAGACACAGGCTAATTACTACTAACTAACATGCTAGGTAACATTGACATAGGCACAGGCTAATTACTGCTAACTAACATGCTAGTTAACATTAGTAATTAAACCTAGTCCAAACTGTCTGCGAGCTTCTCCTGACAACACGGGGATTTGTCGACTATGCAACAGTAAGTTGCTTCGTTATGACGCAATCGTTAGCCTATTTTTAATAACATCTGCTACGGAGCCGTAACGTGAGATGCAAGGTAACGGAGCCTTTTAAACATTGTTGTGTTTCTTTAGAAATAAACAACGGACAAATAAAGTCTTTAAACGCTTCAGATGTAAAGTTATTCACTGGCAAAATGTTGAATGGGAGTCAATGGGATGCTAACGGCGGGTGATGGCTTGGCGCCATGGGAGGTGCCCTTACAGAGGAGAGCCCCCCCCCCCGGCATTACCTGGCGCAGCCTGCAAACTAAGCCACGCCCACGACTCCCAGACAATGCGCAGGAGGGAGAAACATGTGGGATAACAAACAGGAAGAGGAAAGGGCTGCCATGATGACATCATGACACACATTACATCAGTGGTCCCCAACCCCCGGTCCGCGGACCGGACCAATTGGTACCGGGCCTTACAATAAATAATTAAATATTTCCTTTTTATGTATTGTCTGAGTCTGAACGATCTTTTATTTTGAAAAACCTTTTATTTATTCTCTCGGTCACGTCTTTCGCGCCAATATTGAACCCACAATCGGACAAAATGAGTAAGAAACAAATGTCTTTGGAAAGTTTCTTTGCGAAGGGGAAAAGGCCCAGTGAAGAGACAGGAGAAGAGCCCACTTCCAAGAAAAAGAAAGTTTTTAACAGACAATACCAGGAGTCCTATTTGAAATATGGATTTATCCCGGTGGGTGATTCACACAAACCGAGCCCGCTCTGTATAGTATGCTGCGACCGGCTCGCTAATGAGGCGATGAAGCCTTCAAAGCTGCTTCGCCACTTGGAGACCAAGCACCCCAGGATTAAAAGACAAGCCCTGGAGTTTTTTGAAAGAAAAAACAGGAACACGACGGACAGAAGAAATCACTGAGGGCCACCACATCAGTAAATGCTAATGCGCTGAGAGCATCGTACTTGGTGGCTAACCGTATTGCTAAGGCTAAAAAGCCATTCACTATGGGTGAAGAACTGATCCTGCCCTCCACTGAAGACATCTGCCGTGAACTTCTAGGAGAGGCTGCTGTTAAAAAGATCGCTCAGGTGTGTCTGTCGGCTAGCACCGTGACTCGGCGCATTGAAGACATAGCCGAAGACATTGAGACACAATTGTTGGAGAGGATTAACACATCACCAGGTTGATGAATCTACAGATGTTGACAACAAGGCAATACTACTTGTGTATGTGCGATATCTTTATCAGGAGGATGTGCATGAGGATATGTTATGTGCACTGTCGTTGCCAACCAACACCACGGCCGCAGAACTGTTGAAGTCGCTGGATGGTTACATATCAGGAAAACTGAAATGGTCCTCCTGTGTCGGCATATGCACAGACGGAGCTGCTGCGATGACCGGACGGCTGTCTGGTTTAACTGCTCGGGTTAAAGAAGTCGCCCCTGAATGTGAATCTACACATTGTATCATTCACAGGGAAATGCTGGCAAGCCGAAAAATGCCACCAGAATTGAACAGTGTATTGAATGATGTTGTTAAAGTTATAACCACGTCAAAGCACACGCCCTTAACTCGCGCCTGTTTGAGCAACTTTGTGAGGAGATGGACGCAGAGCCACCGACGCCTCCTCTTATACACCGAAATAAGATGGTTATCCCGAGGGAAATCGCTGACCAGAGTGTTTGAGTTACGTGAGCCGCTGCAAAGATTCTCTCAGAGAAGAAGTCCCCGCTGGCAGCACATTTCAGTGACGAGGAATGGGTCGCAAAACTGGCATACCTGTGCGACATATTCAACCTGCTCAATTAACTCAATCTGTCACTTCAGGGGAAAATGACAACTGTCTTCAAGTTGGCAGATAAAGTAGCTGCATTTAAAGCCAAACTGGATTTGTGGGGACGGCGCGTGAACAGAGGCGTATTGGACATGTTTCAAACATTAGCGGAGATTTTGGGTGAGACGGAGCCTGATCCGTCATTCTCCCAGCTGGTGCACGATCACCTGTCTTTGCTTTTAAAGCAGTTTGAGCGCTACTTCCCAACCACAAAAGACCCACGAACTGGCAAGGAATGGATCCGCGACCCATTTGTCAACAAACCAGGGGAATCTACCATGTCTGTACAAAGAAGATCAGCTGCTGGAGATCGCAAATGACGGCGGCCTTAAAAGTCTGTTTGAGACAGCCACTCTGCCGGTGTTCTGGATTAAAGTCAAGGCAGAATACCCTGAGATCGCCACGACAGCACTGAAAACCCTTTTGCCATTTCCGACATCCTATCTGTGTGAAGCGGGTTTTCTGCAGTGACAGCAACCAAACCAAACAACGGAGCAGACTGGACATTAGCAACACACTTCGGGTGTCGTTGTCTCCCATCACTCCCAGATGGGACCGTCTCGTTGCAGAGAAACAAGCTCAGGGCTCCCATTGATTTGTCGTTATTGTGGTTAAAACTTTCATGAAAATAAAATGTTCCTTATATTCGTTTTTGTTGCGTAGCTGTATTTTATTTTGAAGGGATGTTTAAACGTTACCATAGCGACCAGAGTCAGAGCGCGTCAGAGAGCGTTAGGGCAGTTGTCGAGAGGAGTAGAGCTTAGCGGGGGGCCGCAGTAAAATTGTCAAGCGTTGACCGGTCCGCGGTGATAAAAAGGTTGGGGACCACTGCATTACATGACCCTTTGTAGTGACACATTATGCTTATCATGAGAAATAGGATAGCAAAGCTCGCCAATGAATGGGAACAAAATACAAGTGATATAAAATATGATAAAGATATTTCCTTTCAAGGTTTGGATTTCTACTGAGCCCCCCTGGGATCAGCTGAGGGAAAAAAACAAAAATCAGTGCGCACAGAATAAAAGTCTGTTCCCTCAGTTTAATAAACTGTTGGCAAGGATTCATAATCCATGCCCTCGGTTTCATAAATTTGCGCATTAATCCAGATTTTTTTATTCTGTGCGCACAGATTAGTTTTTTTTTCCTCAGCTGATCCCGGGGGGGCTCCGTTCTTCTCCCAGAATTCCGTGAAATGAACACGGCCCCTTAACTAAAAATCTGTGATGGGCCCACGGAAGACTTTAGTGACATACACACGGCCCCTTAAATTAAGGAAAGGGTTGTGGGGGGGGGGGGGGGGGGTTGTTTCGCAAATGGTTGGGTTTAGGAAAAGAAGAAAGCGACTTTAGGACACGATCCCCGGTCTCCCAGGTGACAGCCCTGTGTTTGACCCATCCACCCCCCCCAACCAACCTCCTTATGCAGATCTTCGGGCTTTCATACTACTCTCTACCATGGTTGCTCCTAATGCTACGTCATCTTCTCATTGATTTTACATTGGCATTGTTTTCAGTGGTGGCCACCACATAATGCACTGGTAACAGTTTGTGATCATTTTACAGATTTCCGTGAGACTGGGCAGCATTATTCTGTCCGAACCCGGCCCGGCCCGGCCCGTCGGGTTCCGTTGGGCTTGGTTCAGGTATTCATCCTCTAATTCTGATATTGTTGAACATCACTGTGTTTTTGTAAAGATGTTAACTGTTATAATAAATCACAGTGAAACAACACTTACTGTGTTGGCACTGAATTTGAAATTATATTTTAACAGAAATACACTGTATTACAAGCGAACAGTGCATTATTGCAGACTTCTATACCAAGGTTTTAACTACGTTATTTTATCATACTCATTCGTGAAGTAAAGTCTGCGGCCTGAAACTCCAGAATGATTCTCACTCCGGCCCTGGTTGAGTGCGTAGCATTTTTAAACATCTTAAAACATGCCTGGAGGGGCTCTTTAATACTTACTTTTTTTCTTAATAGAGAAATTATTTCACAGGTTTGCAGCAGGAGGGTGTTTGAAATGTGTAACAGGAAATTTTTCCCATTAAGATATTCAAGATTCAGGTTCAAGATAAACTTCAGAAAGAGGCTTTCCAAAACTCCTCAATAGTTTTACATAAACCTTGCTACGTAGTAGTACTAGTAGTAGTAGTAGTAGTAGTAGTAGTAGTAGTAGTAGTAAGGCAAGGCAAGGCAAGGCAGCTTTATTTGTATAGCACATTTCAGCAACAAGGCAATTCAAAGTGCTTTACACAAAATCAGTTAAACAGATAAAACACAAGTAAAAACAGTTAAAAATCACAAGCATTAAAAACCGGTAAAAACATGAATAGACAGTTAAAAACAAAGAGAAACATAAACACCAGAATAAAATTTACAGTGCAGCATAAGAAATTTAAAGAAATGATTAGTCATTTAAAGAAAGGCAGCATCAATAGAAAGGTCTTCAGCCTTGATTTAAAAGAACTGAGAGTAGCAGCGGATCTACAGGTTTCTGGGAGTTTATTCCAGATATGAGGAGCATAGAAACTGAAAGCTGCTTCACCCTGTTTAGTTCTGACTCTGGGGACAGAAAGCAGACCTGTCCCAGATGACCTGAGAGGTCTGGGTGGTTCATAGTGTAGTAGCAGATCAGCAATATTTTTGGACCTAAACCGTTAAGTGATTTATAAACTAGCAAGAGTACTTTGAAATCAATTCTTTGAGACACAGGAAGCCAGTGTAAAGACTTCAGAACTGGAGTGATGTGATCCAGTCTCTTGGTCTTAGTGAGGACTCGAGCAGCAGCGTTCTGAATCAGCTGCAGCTGTCTGATTGATTTTTTAGGGAGACCTGTAAAGACCCCGTTACGTAGTCAAGTCTACTGAAGATAAAGGCATGGACAAGTTTTTCCAAATCCTGTTGACACATAAGTCCTTTAACCCTTGAATATTCTTAAGGTGATAGTAGGCTGACTTTGTAATTGTCTTAATGTGGCTGTTAAAGTTCAGGTCTGAGTCCATGACTACACCAAGATTTCTGGCTTTGTCTGTTGTTTTTAACATTGTTGTTTGAAGCTGAGCGCAGACTTTTAATCGTTCCTCTCTTGCTCCAAAAACAACCACCTCAGTTTTTTCCTTCATTTAATTTCAGAAAGTTCTGGCACATCCAGCCGTTAATTTGTTTCGATGCACTTAGTCAGTTTTTGTATTGGACTATAGTCCCCTGGCGATAAGGTTATGTAAATTTGTGTGTCGTCCGCATAACTATGGTAATTTATTTTGTTTTTTCTCCATAATCTGAGCCAGTGGAAGCATGTAGATGTTAAACAGAAGAGGCCCCAGAATGGAGCCTTGCGGAACTCCGCACGTCATATTTGTACGCTCAGATGCATAATTACCTATAGACACAAGTAATCCCTATTCTTTAGGTAGGATTCAAACCAGTTTAGTACTAAGCCAGAAAGGCCAACGCAGTTTTCCAATCGGTCTAGTAGTATGTCGTGGTCGACCGTGTCAAATGCAGCACTGAGATCAAGTAATACTAAGATTGAAATTTTGCCATTATCTGTGTTAAGGTGGATGTCATTAAAGACTTTGACAAGAGCCGTTTCAGTGCTGTGGTGTGGTCGGAAACCCGACTGAAAGGTATCAAAACTGTTGCTTAGTGACAAGAAATGGTTGAGTTGTTGAAAGACTACTTTTTCAATGATTTTACTTAAAAACGGAAGGTTTGATATTGGCCTATAGTTGCTCATTAGTGACTTGTCTAGGTTGTTCTTTTTTAAAAGTGGCTTGATTACTGCAGTTTTCAGGGCCTGTGGAAAGATTCCTGAAAGAAGAGATGTGTTCACAATCTGTAGAAGATCAGAAGTCAAACAATTGGAAACATTTTTGAAAAGTCCCGTTGGTAGAACATCAAGGCAACAGGTCGAGGTTTTCAGATGTTGAATAATGTCCTCCAGGTTTGTATGGTTGATCGTGTGAAATTCTGTCATATTGGAACTATTTTTGCTTGAACACTGTGACAACACATATCCTGAACTTGATATGGAGGCACTGACTGTTTGTCTAATCTTTTGAATTTTGTCTTTGAAGAGGAGGCAAAGTCATTGCAGGCCTTGGTAGATAAAAGTTCAGATGCTACTGGTACTGGAGGGTTTGTTAACCTATCAACAGTAGCAAACAAAGCACGTGAATTATTATTGTTTCTAGAGATAATATCAGAGAAAAAGGACCTTCTTGCATTCCTCAGTTCCAAATTATAAATGCGAAGTCTCTCTTTATAGGAGTTATAATGGACCAGGAGATTTGTTTTTCGCCACCTTCGTTCAGCTTTCCTACACTCTCTTTTTTCTGTTCTCACCAGTAGGACATTTCTCCATGGAGATCTTTTCTTACCAGAGACAACTTTGACCTTAGTGGGAGCAATGGCATCAATAACATTTGTAATTTTACAGTTGAAATTATCTACAAGCTCAGTGACTGAGAGCCCAGAGAGGGCTGGTGTGGAGGAGAAAAGCTGTATAAATGTGTCACTGGTGTTTTCAGTGATATACCGTTTTCTGATTATCTTTGTTTGGACACTTTTGGGCACAGAGATAGTGCCGTTAAAGAAAACACAGGAATGATCTGAGAGAGCAACGTCAGTCACCACAACCTTGGAAATGTTCAGACCTTTGGAGACAATCAAGTCCAGAGTGTGCCCCTTATTGTGGGTGGGCTCCGTCACATGCTGAGTCAGTAGTAGTAGTGTGTTGCTTATTTCACACTCAACCAGCTCCCCACACAGAACTGGAGGCTGCATTTTGGGCTCAGGGGAACCATTTTAAAGGACACATCAGTTCTTTATGTTAAAGGAATTTGTTTGGGGATCGGCAACCTTTACAGTCCGTATACTCAGCCTGCAGAGCTCTCTTTCACAACATGGCTGCATCCTTTTTATAAGGCAGTTTAAAAGCAGGGTACAATTATACCAGTTTACGTTTTACACAGCAGTCATTCATTTGAAATTGTTTTCCTGAAGGGTTGTGTTGTAATGCAACTCGGAGCCATTTCAACAGCTTGTCTCGGCATGAATTCTTGTCTTTAGAGCAGCTTATTACCTTTCGCTGCTGTACTGTAGCCTGGGGAGGGCAGAATGTTGAGTTTGCAATACTACAAAACCAATTGTACAAGGTTTTTTAGATACCCTACAGTCTAGTGGGTATTTTAAATCAGTAAAGTTTCTTTTTAATGGGCAAATGCAACAGCAAATCATGCACAGTGACATTCTTTCTTTTATGCAAAAAAATATATTGGCAGGACATGTGTGTCCTGCTACTGTCATTCATTCTTGATTTGTTTGACAGTTTGCAGCTCAGTGAACCAGAGGCAAAATGTGACCTGATCCCGAGTCAGATCTAAACTTAGGATATTGGGGTGATCAAGTTTGCACATCCCCCTTCCCTCCCTGACCTAAAGCGCTTTAAACCACAAAAATCATTTCATTAGTAAAGGCTCCATTGGAAGGATGTCACCTCCCATCATCTAAGTGCTTTTTGGGAAGCTTTTCCATGCAGCCAAAAAAAAAAGACACTGAAGGTAGCCTTGCTAGACCAAGAGACTGGATCACATCACTCCAGTTCTGAAGTCTTTACACTGGCTTCCTGTGTCTCAAAGAATTGATTTCAAAGTACTCTTGCTAGTTTATAAATCCCTTAACGGTTTAGGTCCAAAATACATTTCTGATCTGCTACTACACTATGACCCCCCCAGACCTCTCAGGTCATCTGGGACAGGTCTACTTTCTGTCCCCAGAGTCAGAACTAAACAGGGTGAAGCAGCTTTCAGTTTCTATGCTCCTCATATCTGGAATAAACTCCCAGAAACCTGTAGATCCGCTGCTACTCTCAGTTCTTTTAAATCAAGGCTGAAGACCTTTCTTTTTGATGCTGCCTTTCTTTAAATTAATGCTCATTTCTTTCTTATGCTGCACTGTAACTTTTATTCTTGTGTTTTATGTGTCCTAATGTTTCTATTTTGTTTTTAACTGTCTATTCATGTGTCTTATTGATTTTTAATGCTTATGACTTTTAACTGTTTGTACTTGTGTTTTATCTGTTTTAATGATTTTGTGTAAAGCACTTTGAATTGCCCTGTTGCTGAAATGTGCTCTACAAATAAAGCTGCCTTGCCTTGCCTTGCCTTGCTTTACGGCCTTTAGCCAGTTGAGTGAGCAAGACAACCATACTGTTGGTCTCTGTTCACGTAGGAATTACCACTCATGTTTGTGTTTTTTAAGTGGCAGAGCCCTCTTGTGGCCTTTTTATGTGAGCAAAGCAGGAAGTAAGCTCAAGTATAAGAGACAGGTCAGTGTGATGGATAGGTCAAACATAGGACCTTCGCCCAGGAGGCCGGGCTAGGGTTTTTTACTTTTGTAGGAAACCCCAACAAAAGGTTGTTTTTTTCTTTGCTAAAACGTAGTTGTTTCAAGGGGGAATTTTCGGTAAAACTTAACAGATTTTTTTTTAAAAAAGATTATTTTTTGGGTCATTTTTAGGCCTTCTTGACGGACACTGGAATATGGGGGGGGGGGGGGGAAAAAATGACAAGCAAAGGGCCGGGGTTTCGGAGTAAAACCCAACCCGGCGTTGAGGGAAAACCCTTTTTATGGGGCCCCTGCCTAAAACGGGGCTACCCGGCCCTAAAGATCATTTTAACACAACCCACAATCTTGGTTCCAAACCCCCCCAGCGAGATTTTTTTGCCAAACTTAACCAAACTGAGATGTCTATTTTTTAAAGTACTTTATGAAAGTGTGTTTATTCCATTGGATCATAAATTCCACAGCAAAGAGACTAAAAGTGAAAAGAAAAACTTTTTCTAGTTCATAATGCATCAAAAAAAACTGAAAGTTAATAAAGACACTTTAAGATATGAGGGCAAACGGCTCCTTGGGCCTATTAGAGGATAGGAATAAATACCATACTGTAGTGTGGTTTGGGACTTTTTGGAATTTTGTAATTCAGTAAGGCCCGACTAAGTGACTAAGTTTTTTTCTTTTGGTTTAGTAAAAATGCTCAATAATATTTGCCAAATATTTGAAATTTTGGAATGCAAAAAAATCCATTTTCTGTGAAACGACTCTGATCTCATCCAATGAGAGATCCCAAAAGGTGTAAGCAAGAAAAGTGTGTTTAAAGAGCAAACCACACATGAGTAGTCTGTCATCAGGAAGACAACGCACATATGGTGGAATGAATCCCCCGTCTCCTTAATTCTGCAGTTGGTGTACCTGCAGTTTGTCTGGCCTCCACACAGCAGCCGATGGTAGCTTGTTTGTTTCTAACACATCAGTCATAGTCACCTCCTAATGACTTATTCATTAACTTCTCCAAAACACACATCTTGATGACTGGAAGGAGCATGTTTCAAGACACACAGATGCCGAGTCTGCAGTCAGCATTCTGTGGAATTAAAGCCACTATTAATCAATTTTAGCCGAGCTGGAACCGATCCCAGACGCATGATCCTAAGAGCAAAAGACTGAGAAATGTGGGCGTGGAGGGAAGGCAAATTCAAATACTAATGATGCCTTGTAGACCACAAATAAACCACAATAACAGCAGATAGATCGATATTGTACACGATCCGATCCAAAATTTGGCTGGATGTTTGCCTCCTAGAGTCCCTGATGCTTACACTCCTTCATATCTGAAAAAAGTTTATTCCACTGTTACAGCCACTGGAAAACGCTTTACATGAAAGCCTAAGATCCACTGCTATATTCTCAGCTAAATATTTATTAATTCCACCCTAGCAAGTGTCATGACTGGTTATTTGCTTTTACAGCTCTGGGCCGGAGATATTGCTGTGATCAAGCGTAGCTCTGGATTCAAAGCGTAGCTCTAGGATACAGAACGCCTTTCCTGAGCTTCCTGCAGGGAAAGGAGGACAACATGTGTCCAGCTGTCAGGCACAGCTGTGGGCCTCTGAAGTGATACCCTGGGTGGCTGCGGTCTGCAGTGGATGGTTGCAACACAACTCATCAGGTGGCCCCATCTATTGGGTTATGACAGTGCTGCAACCCTGTGCATTGTGTCCTTGAGTATGTGCTGCTGGGTCACAAGTATGGATCTCTGGATGGCTTCAGTGTTTTTCTCTTTTGAAGGAATCCATGTCATTTAGTGTAAAATTGCATGCAGCTCGGAAGGAAGGAAGGAGGCAAAAACCCACTCTATTTGAATAAGAACAAGTGATTTCAAAGCAGCAATTATACTTGTTTGTGTGTTTTTCTTCCCCCTGGAAGAAATTGGTCCATTTTCTTTATTGGTAGCATGAAAAGGTTTGTTTTTTTTGTCTCTAGGGACACCATTTTTTTCATAGTTCAGGCTCTTAACACATTTTGCATTGCGTTCAGCTTTGAAAAACAGAGCTGAGACAACTTGACTTAATATACTCGTCTCAGTGAAACACTGCCTATCACTTGACTTTGACGATGGCTGTCACATTTTCTGTGGTATATGCTCGCTTTATCAGATCTGCGATTTGAATTGGAGTCACAGGTGGAGTGAGCGCTGCCTCTCTCATTATAGCGGCTCTTGGCTGTGCTGTGACACACGGATAATCCAACAAGGAATCAATCATTACATAGTTACTGAGGTAATAGGTGAGCAAATATGTTTCCTGGTGGCTGTCCTTATTATTCTGGGGCTAGTGGGACCCCAGGAGACAGTAGAGCCAGATGGAATTGAGGTGTTGTCACTACTGAGTGAACAGGTAATGAATTACTCCAGGACAAATGGGCCGCCACATGGGAGATGAGGAATCCTCCCACAAAGAGCAGGGACAGACGGTGAATGGCAACATCCCCTAACACTCTTTTGCCTCAACTTCATTCCTGTATAGATGTGATTTGTTTTCTTTAATTTGACTCAGGGAAGAATCATTGAATGGCATGGGGTGTAAATGACCAGAAGAATGAGTGACTTAGGTAAGAATCCTCTGTGATGGAGATAAAGGCACAAAATAAATATCTTCCAACTAGGGCCGGGTAATATATTGATATACAATTGATATATGAGAGTAGATATCATCTTAGATTTTGGATATCGTAACATGACATAAGTGGTAAGAGGTACCTGAGTGTTCTAGCTGTTCTAGTGTTTGCCTTCAACCACTTAGTCACTATATCCACATAACTGATGATTATTTATCTAAAATCTAGGCTACTTGTGAAGCTATTTTGTTAAAGCACCAATTGTCAAGGCTGGAATATTGTTGCAATATCAACATCGAGGGATTTTGTCGAGAATATTTTGATATCTGATTTTCTCCACTTCACCCAGTCCTACTTTGGTATCGTAAAACCCAATTTCAGATGCAACCAAAGGGATTTTGACATTGATTTTTCAGAACTGCTTGAAATTACACAATGCATGACACTGCACCTTTCCAATTATAGAGTCCAAGCTCCCCTCCCTCTTCTTTTTCTGGCTCCTGTTCTTGAAACCAGCTGATTTGTTATGACATTAGAGTAATGGTATTTCTCTGGTGACAGTCATTGCTGAGGGATATGATTACGCTGTGGTAATTATGATTGTTATTTCCAATCACAGCTGAATGGAGTCTGAGTGTATTATTTCAGCAGCACAGACAGCACCAGAGTGACTATCTACACTAGATGTTTCTGATGGGGGCGATTTGAGATACAAGCGTTCTGCTGTCACAAGCACTGACAGATGCATTCTGTATTTCTGCAGGGAGACAGCAGACAATCTCACATTCTCTGCAGGTGGATCTACTGGTTGCTGAGGCAGCTAGATGACTTTGACAGCATTTCAGTAAGGGGAGAGTGGAGCACAGAGTGGAGTGGAACCTTATATTCAACATAACCAGAAAACTTAGAGTACTGTTCTGGCATCCATGCGAGATACGTTACCATCTATTAAACATTTAAAAAGTATTTTAAAGCATATTTAATAACAGTCTGTTATCAAGAAAATAACAGACCGCATTTTACATTAGAGTTCAACCAAGCCATGTAATAAGTCTGGATAATTTATCAGCTGTGGCGAAAAGCTGGGAAACAACCTCATTTCCGGTTTTCATTTTTTGGCCGACAATACAAATTAGTGCCGTCTGGTGTCATGGAGATGTATTTTGTTTTGCGCACGTGCAGTACGTACGCTCAAGTTGCCTTCTCTTCGGCGTGTGCCAAGACACTTTTTTGACCTCAGGGATCTGGTCTGATCAGTCCGACTTCCTTTTCTGCCGACGGTCGGCCGTCGGGTTGGTGTGTCAGAGCCTTGAGATGTTTTATTACAGAAAGTGTGTGAAACCCATGACCAAAATAGTCATACATCCTTAATTGTGTTACTTATTGATGGAATTTTAGGAAAAATAAATAATTTCTCTTTTGGCTAGGGACCCCATGGAAGCGTTCAAGGACCACTTTTTAAGTGACTGTAAGTTTGTCTCTAGCTCACTGACAGGTTTGATATCTTTAATTAATTCAAACTGCGCTCTGATTTCTGTTGTCCCCCCCCCCCCCCCCTCCCACCCCACACACTTGCTTTAAATAGACTTTAAATATTTCATCCCTCAGTGAGACTTCTTGCAGCCCCTTTGCATACATAAGCACTCTACCTAGTAGATGTTGGTGTTACCAGTAATGAAGAGAATCAGTCCACCAACCAAAATATAATTTACCACCTCTATCTAGTCAGCATCTGCTGAGCAATAAATATAAATTGCTAAGCATGTAAATGTAAAACTCACCATCTGTACTAGTACATTTATGCTTTCCTGATGTTTAATTATATATCTATATATATATATTTATATATATATAATCCAGAGACTGTGAATGCCAGACAGATGCAAGACGTCTAGAAATAATAAAACACTCTTTCTAACTTAACTTATATCTCAACCATATATTAATTAAACAGAAATGTATAATATATAAACATACATTTCATTAGATTGCATCAAAGATAAATGCTATCTTTCCATGCTGGAGTCAGAGGTTGGTGCAGCAGCCTGTGCAGTAGTGAAGTGGAGAGCAGTGTAGCACAACACAGCTCTCAGGGTGTTTAATGAAGATAAATTAAGACGTTTTGTTCGTGGATACTAGTGCTGTGTTTGCTCAAATGCTGAGGATTGCCATCTCCTTAGCCTTTTCTTGGGAAATTAGGATTCAGTCAACTGCAACATCACACACCACCTTGCAAACCGCAGATGTCAGATATGTGTGTCTTCAGAAGTGTGAAAGTGCTCATTCCCACACTGACAGAACGAGACAGACTTGAGAGAAGTAAGATTATGTAAAGAACAGGGTCTGCCAAGCGACATGACGGATCAGACAGGTGTCGCAGATGTGCTCTTGATTCCTATTTGACACCGCTACAGTAACCCATAGGACCGCATGCTCTCAGAACAGTTGGTTTGGAGCAACGTGCATCTTAATTATAAAGGACAATTTAAACCCTTATACAGTTCCATTCGTTCGTTGAAAAGTACACAAAACAAGTCCACCATTCCGCCAGCTCACTGTTTATCTGATGACTGAAGGTGACAGAGCTGTTGAAACAGAGGCTTCTACACTCTGGAATGCTTTGCAGCTAAAAGAAAAGCAGCTAAAAGACATATCTTTTTAGTCAGGCATTGGTTTACTCACATTGTTGACTGCACTGCTATGTATTTTATGCCGTTGATATTTCCTATGATTTTTTTGTAGTTTTTAATGATCATTGATTTGTTTTAATGAACTTATTTATTTTGCCTCTGAAACGCGTTGTGACTCTATAAACTCTATAAACTTCACATACTTACTTATGCACTTACAAGTTTGGTTTTCTAGTGAGCCCACATCCAATTCAAATGATGGGTTGTGTTGGAAATTTTAGTTTCCTATAGTTTCCTCCATTCTGCCAGCAGCTCACAGATTTTACCCGCCAACGTCATATAAAGTTTGGCTAACAGCTTAGAAAGTCCTGCATCCTGTCACACAACTCATGTCCACATGTGTCATGTGTTTGTCAGGCCATCATTTCTAATAATTGTCTCGCTGAAGAGTACCACCTCTGTAATTATGTGGGACTGCTGTGTTCTTGCCACCAACATGTTGTCATTTTCTTCATTTTGGAGGAGTTTTTTTGGGACCTTACTAAAATATAACAGTGAAAGTTCAAGCTGTCCTGTTTACTATCATCCTTGAAATTATGTTAATTATGTGTTTGCAGTTAATTACAATGTTCAAGAGAGGAAAGAAAAGCAGATCAGACAAGGGGTGGGAGGGATACCATGCAAAATCAGCATGGGAGCTTCGTAATGGTTGGCTAAATGTATCCTTTATTCCAATTAGTATGCCAATATATACAGTAGCCTAACATGTTTAAGCTAGTGTGTTGGGCCCAATTACAATAACTAACTGCAAATGAGTTACAGCAACATCTACGGACCATCCAGATTGAGTTCCTCGTAAATACTTTCAAGCTTCTCAGGTATTATGGTCACCATGACAGTCTAAAGCCTGCAATATACTGCAAACAAATCCCATCTCACAGGCAATATAACAAGTTTTCATCTAGAAAAAGAGATGCTGCAGTGGACTGTGATGTGCGAGCAGGCCTGGTATCGTATTCCTGTTGCCTGGTTAAAAAAAACATGTGATTAGTGGTGCTTTTAACATATGGCTTGAAAGAGCATGTTTCCGATTTATTGTTGGTTTAATTACACCTTCTTATCTTAACTGGAAGTTCGGTAGGTGGACCAGTAAGATAAATCTGCTGCAGAAAACTCGGAAAGAAATCCATCCACTGAATCTGGCCCCTGGATGTGTACATGGTGTTGTTTTTACAGTTTTATCTGCATTGTAAAGCTTCACAATAATGTACTTCATCCCCAATATATTTCTGTGGAGTCAAAACATAGCGTTTGAGACAGAACTGTGTTCATAATTATTAGTATTTTGACTGCTTGTGTTTTTTGCTTCAGGACCTTTTCTTTTGTCATTTTTGCATGTACAAAAAGGACTGCTCTGCCAAAAAGATGCCACTGCATTATACAGTAGATAATTGTTTAGTATATATTCACTGTGTTGACACGATAACACTGAATAGTTTCCTGCCATGTAGTTTTAAAGTACAAAACAAATTGAATACACCATATGTGAATCTAAAACATTACTCAGCACTGATGGTCAGAGCCCAAAACTACTAAGCTTAAGCTAAAACACATACGTAATAATAGTCCTGTCTTGTGAAACTTATATTCACTGTGCATACTAGAAGCAAAGCTCTCCAAATGATATCAATGCCAACAATCAAAGCAGTAAAGGACCCTTAAAAGACTGCTTTTAAAAGATGGCAGCGAGCTGATAAGAGCTACAAGCACGGGAATGGATCTATTGTGCAATAAGAAGAGCACTCAGTCATGGGTACTGTTTAATTAATGATGGAGGATAGAGATAGGCTGTTAGCTCCATATTGTCAGTCAAAGACTCACAGCAGAGGGTGGCAATATGAGCTATGTAACTGACACATGAAACAGAAGGAACTAATCTATACTCCCCAGTCTAGTACCATTACTGTTCTGTTAAGAGGTTGGCTGCATGACACACATTCATTTTTTTCTGAATGGAGAAGACTAAACGCAATTAATACATTCAGCATTAGAAGAAAATATGGAGAGTTTTTGTGCTGCTTCACGTTGGACTGAACATGCAACTTTAATCTTGTCCATACTTAATATAATTGACAGAAAACATGACACCTTTTAAGCTTCACACAACTCTTTGTGCCAATGTACAGTACAAACAAGTAATCCAACAGATGGAAATAATACAACCAATTTTCTTTTATGTTATTTATGAATTATTATGTTCACATTTATCAGTCTGGTGGTTCGCCAATATATTCACCCTTTTATTTAACATTTCTTACTGTTTCTAGTCTAAATGAAAAATGAACATAGGATTAAATTAGAGCATGAGAGAGCTGCTTCAAAACAAACAAATAATTCAATAGGTAGGCTGCAAATGGAACGACAAAGAAGAAAAAGCTGAACGCTTCAAACAAAAGTCTTTTTCAATCTGATTCTGAACTTCAATTAGGAAGTCAAGTGTGCCTATTGATTAGGAACATGCATGGATCTGCGGCCAATAGTAACCACTGGCCTTCAATAGATACCCGTCCTGTCAGAATATCCCTGTGTAAGGAACCCCTACCTGTCACCTCACACTAATAGAAGTCAGTTTGTGGTAAACAGCTAACTTGTCAAGATAATTTGAAAGGAAACAAACACATGATTGGAAAATGGTCACATTAATTCCCAATGTTCAGTGCACATAAGTGTAAACAGTCAGACAGAACCAATAATGAATACCAGAACTTAAGCAATACCTGTAATACGGAAGCCGAGAACGGCCATGGATTTTTTAAATTAATTTGTTATCTTGATATAACAAAGTTTGTTTTCTCGAGATAAATTAATTATTAAGTTATCTCAACCTTGAAGATCGTTTTATCGAGATAACAAATGAATTAATAATGTGTTCATCTTGAATTGAAACTACTGCGCTGCCACGAACGGCTTCCGTAGAGCCACTGGCTGTAGCTGTAGCTTATATATTATTTATATATTATATAGTATTTGTATGATTATTAGCGCCACTGGCTGTAGCTGTAGCTTATATATTATTTATATATTATATAGTATTTATGTGATTATTAGCGCCACTGGCTGTAGCTGTAGCCTACGGTAAGTATCCATACACAAATGGGAGGCTGAAAAACTCTGTATCAGCAGCTTCAGCTAAGCTAACGTAAATGTAGGCTAACGTTAACTTAGCAATGTGATGCAAAACATAAATGTTTGTTAATTCATTCAATAGTGTTTTGTACAGAAGCCGTTTGTGGCAGCGCATTAGTTTGAATTCAAGACGAACACATTATTAATTAATTCGTTATCTCGATAAAACTATCTTTGTTATGTCGAGACAAAGAAATAATTCATTCGTTATCTTGAGAAAACAAACTTTGTTATCTCGAGATAACAAATTAATAAGTCATTATCACGAGATAACAGTGTATTAAAAAAAATCGCCAGAGATGTAGCTAGCTAGCTAGCTGGTATCTCTTTGCTAGCTAGCTAGCTAGCGAAGAGATACGCGCTGTTATAGTCAACGAGGTGTATATGCACTGTGGCTACCTGAATCCATATTGTCTGAAATGGTAACATTAAAGATTTGTATTCATCTCACTTTTACTGGTGTAACGTTACTGTTATTTAAACCAACTGGAAAAAAACGGTTTCAAAATAGGAACAAATCAATGCTAGCTAGGTAAATCAATCCAGGTTATGTTGAGTGTTAACGTTAGCTAGCTATAGTGTTAACTTTATCTTAGTTAGCTAATGTTAAGTTGACGCTAACAACTCCAATTTTGATTAATATATAACAATAAAAAGCTTGCTAAAAATAGCAAAAAATCTTCAGCAGTCAGTTAGCTAGCACTGCAGATGATAACTTCAGCCAAACTTCAATTTTAGCAGTGCGTGTCTTCCATTTTGCTAACGTAACATAGCTATGTGCTAGATGGTTGTCATAGCAGCCAAAATCAGCCTTATTGCCTGCACCTGTTAGTGGAAATAATGTGCTTTTTGCACACAGCACAGGTAACGTTATTGTTTTCCCTCCTTTTGTGAAACCAACTTTACTAACGTTTGCAATTTTGCATTTGCAGAATGGCAACCACCTACAAACAATACAACACATTTAGACAAGGATAGCCAACGTTACGCAGTGGCAGAAAAGGATGCCACTCCTTCTAACTAACTGAGGGCCACCTTTTTTCCCTCAGCACCAGTGAGACGGGATGCTGCGCAGCAGAAAGAGCCTCAGCCGGCTGCAGCGGTGTAGGCAGAAGAGACCAACGTTACACCAAAGCTCCGTCCACCACGACGCACAGCCCCGCCAGTAAGCTCCCTGAAGTGGAAGAAAAGGTTTGGTTTCGCTCGAAGGGGAAAGCGCTGGAAATAATGTCTATGAATTCCTATTTTTGTACTTGAGGATTTACTGTTTACGCTGGCTAACCAGATAGAGCGACAGAGACGAGGACCCGGACTTGATATTCTTAATACCGCTGCCATTCCGCCGTTTGGGTCGGGAGGGAGAGACACTACGGCGGTCACCACAACCGGGATAACCTGGGAGAGAAGAGCCAAAGAGACGACGGGCGACTTTTTTCATTTCATTTCCGTGAGTAAAGTATTTTACTTTAGTCTTTCCATTTGTTTTGTGCATGTTGTAACGTTAATGGAGCTGCAGCTGTATGGGTGGACGCAGGTTGTTAAAAGAGAGTTCTGCTGACAATACTCGTGATAATAAGATATTTTTGGATGGTGTCATTTAGCTAGATATCAAAGTTAATGTGGTTTTTACTGTCTTCTGCTCTTCAGTTTGGGTTATTTCTCCCCTTATTGTTTCAATAACTTCTGCCTTTTCATAAAGAGTGACTGGAGTCCAAATTAAGCATGTGGGTGATAGTGTCAAGATGCCCAAACACACCACAACGTGTTAAAATTTAACATGCTATTTATCATGCCTTGGGGGAATAACCTTTCCAGGTTTGTGCTCAAATTAAAGGTTTCATACACTGAACCATCCATACACTGAGCCTTACAAGAGAGAAAAGAGGTCTGGCTGCTTTTGATAGGAGCTTAAAAGGATACATAAACATATTTTGGTAAAGAAGAGAGCTCTCCTGCAAGGGCAGAGGCAGGTCCTTTTTGATTTTGGTAGTGCATCTTCAGGTTAACAGAGCAGGAGGCATCTAACAAACCACTTACCACACAAGTAGACCCACAGGATTGATCTAATCAGAGATGCAAATTTCCCAAACTCTAATTTTGTGGCTTCGCTGCGGTTGAATGTTTAGTATAATGCTATCATCTGACTGTGCTGGTGACAGTCGAGTTGTGCATCATGGCTTGGGGGCGCACAGACTCTTGTTTGATCTTATTGATTTGGCTTTTCCAGAACTGTTTTTGGAGGCTGCTCAGACAGCAGTGTGGTATTATTAAGCCATTATTCAATTAGGTATATTATTTCCAATTTATTCTTGAAGTTGCTGTGACTTTCTTTTAAATGACAGCAATTAGCCAAGTGTTGACAGGTAGAATAGAGTCTGCCGGAGGAAAATACAACCTTTAAAAGTGTGTCTGCTGTCAGTGAATCCCCCTGCTACTTTCAGAGACACTGAGGAACAACATCATATTATTTTAAGGTCAGCTTCTAATTTTAAAGTCACTTACTATGTCGCTACAATTAAAAGACTCCTTCATATTTAAACCACAAACCTTTGGATCAGTTATCATTTCTAAAAATACCAAAACTAATGCTTTGTTCAGTCTTTCCAGACTTTAACTCAAATATAGTTGTACTTTGGAAAAATTAAGGCTGGGCAATATATTGATATTAAATGGATATGGTCATATGAGACTAGATATCATCTTATATTTTCGTATGACAAATAACATAACTGCTGTCTTTTCCTGGTTTTAATGACTGCATTACAGTAACGTGATGTTATCTTCTGAACTTACCAGACTGTTGTAGCTATTATTTGCCTTTACCTGGTTAGTCTTTAAATGTCCACATTATTTAATTAATATTATAATTGTGAAAATGTTTTGGGAAAGCACTACTTGTCATCCCTACAATATTGTTGAAATATAGATATCAAGGTGTTTGGTCAAGAATATCATGATATTTGATTTTCTCCATATGGCCCAACCCTAGAAAACACTGCTGATCAAACATCTCTGATGTAAACGGCATCAGAGAACATGACAGATGTACTGTAAAATTCCGTCATGTGGCTTGTAGGCTGACATTTCACCAGAAAAAGGGATTTGTCAACAATAAGAGAACATGTGATAGTACAGAAGAAATATCTTTCTATGATTTCTATGAATCATGATGCTCAAAATTCTCAAATGTTGCATGTGGTGGGTCCTGATCCCCAGGTTGAGTTATATACTATGTGGTGTGTATGTACAGTATGTGAGAGTGGGACATGCACAGAGAAAAGTAGCCCACTCAGTCTTTTCTTGCTTCAAGCGCAATTTCATTCACATTCTTTGAAGGACTGTGAGTTGAGCACATCTTCTTCACATATTCTTTGCTACATTGATGCAGTCAATATACAATTTTGCGACTATGTAAAGAAATTGTAGCCAAATCAGCAAAACCTTTTTTTTTTTTTCTTACACCGACTGCTCTCTTAACTTTAGCCGGGTTATATTATGTACGGACACCAACCAGTAAATCATTTCACTGTAAAGGCAGGCGCAGTGTAAGCTAACACTGTAATTAAAGCATAGGAGCCTGTTTGACTCAGGAGTGCTAAACATACAGTATGTTACCATGCAAAAAATAGTAAAGGTCTGTCCATAATTTACAGCAATATAACTATTTCTTTGAATGTTACCTATGCGGCTGTAAATCAGTGTTAAAATCTTGTAACCTATGTCACAGTCTAATGCTGCCACGATTTCCTGTTAATGTTATACAGCACAGCATCCATTAAGACTTAATGATGGAAGCCTTGCAAGGCATGCTTGTGATTTCAAATGGGCCATAATTTGCCATAATGTTAATCTAGATATATATATATTACATGATACCTAATGTGCTTAAACGGTTTTTATATCAGCCTACACCGCTTAGTTTAATTTCCTGAAATCATCTGAAAATGGTTTATCTCACCAAGAAATGTATAGTTAAAGTTGCCTGGCATAGTCCTAATCACAAGGAGCATCACCTGCATATCAGGGGAATAGATGGAGGGAATGAACAGCTGGGCCTGTTTCACTTGGCACGAATTAGAGGTTACCCCCATCCTTATCAGATGTAAATCAGTTTATTTGCTTGCAATACATGCTGTAAAATGTTTGTAAATCCACTTGGGGGCAGGTGTGAGATGAAATGCAAATTGGTAGATCGGCTAACCTTGATTAAAAATTGAATATGTCTTGAAGTTACAGCTGTCCCATCTTCTTAAATTAAATGATTATTGACATGGGCCAACAGACATGGATTTATAGCTAATTGAAAATGACAACTCTGGTGCAGGCAAGGCCTTAAAGGCCCTTGGGACACTTGAGAAACATGCACACAAGCAGTGACAAGAGAGAGGCTGAGGATAGAAACTGTCTCACTTAAACAATGGCACCCAAGGGAGTACTATTTTCACTTACAAATCTGAGACTAATAAAAGGAAAATGGACAAAAAATGTTGTGCAGCTCACACTTTGAACTCAACATGTCCCTCTTGTCTTTTTTTCTTACAAGGTTTTCAAATAAAATTAAATTTAAGTTAATTGTCATTCAACGTGTTAGTTCAACATGGAAGTTGCGGAGCATCCTGAAATCTGTAAAAAACATTTCTTTTCACTGTCCAGAGCATGCAAGTGTGCAACTTTGCTCTCAAAACACAACAGTGACTAAGAATGTAGGTCCTGGGCCTCTTTCCCTGGTAAGATTTGAGATGACATGCATTTGCTAGATTATGGACTTTCTTTTTAAGGAATGTTGGTAATCTTGACAGTGGCTAACCTTTCTTTGGCTGCCCTCCTATTTAGTACTTTGTAAAGGAAGCCCACTGCTGGTCTCGCACAGGCGGGAAGACAAATGTCCCAAAGGATCCATCTGACAACTTAATTTATATAATTGCTCAGAAGCATCTGCGTAAGAAAGTCTGACTTTCAGCACCCTCCTCCACTCCACTTGTCACTATTATGAATTTCTTGGATTTGATGTCCAATGAGTCAAACCGACAATCTCAAGTCACACTGATGTTGTCATACCGAAGCATGTGTGAACTACATAAGAAGCACTGCTAATTTGATTACAGTGTTGCATCCTTCTGATGGAAAGCAGTTTCAGTATTCAATCTTAATCTTGAATTTTGGTCAGTGCTCTAATCTTGCTCTTGTGATGCAGCCAGCCGATTGTTGTACAATAAATCCTTGCACCATGGAAAATGTGTACATATGTTAAGCAGTAATCTAATTAAAGTGAGTGACATGACGGCATCAACGTGCGGATCTTCTCTCTTGATTTATTTGCAGCCTACAATCGCTTTGATAGTTAGCAGCTGATCTAAATGGCTGAAATAACTTGTTTTGGTTAGCTACTATGTCCCACAGCCTGGGGTTGGTTAATTATGCAGTCCCTTTATCTGTTTGTCTTTGTGCTGTCCTCATTGTGCTAACTGTGAGCAAGTCATCTGCAGATACCTGCAGGCTCATGTGCCACAGCTGAAATAGCTGGTTGGGAAAACATTTATTAATTGCATTTATGGAACGAGGCAGTGTGATAAGAAAAGCTCACACATGCAAACGTGGCTATTAGGCTGTTTGTTAAGATATTACAATCTATTTGGACATAAGAACCATTGCCTCTAATATTAAAAAATTTAAACAGTAGCACCCTTTACACAAAGGGTTAATGCTGCAAAGATGAATCAATTACTTGTCGACATTTAAATTAATTGCCAATTTTTTTTATAATCTGTTTCGTTTTTTTTTTTTATGAAAAAATGTTTGATTCCAGTTTGTTATATGTGAAGATTTTCCAGTTCTTTTACTCCTCTGTGACAGCAAACTTCTTTGAGTTGTGGACAAAACAAGACCTTTGAGGACGTCATCTCGGGCCTTGGGGAATCACTGATCCACATTTGTCGTTTGTTTCGGACATTTTATAGACCAAACAACTAATCCAGTAATCAAAAGTAATAAACATATTAATCGACAATGAAAATAATCTTTATTTGCAGCCCTATAAAAAATTTCTACTTCAGTCACATTACGTTTGTTAATATAGGTGGTACTGAAGTAGGAACTAGTTTGTCAGTGAAGTGAACACCAAGTGTTGTGGAGATGGTGTGGAGAGAGTAGTGATGATGGTGATGGTAGAGAATAGCCCGGGGATGGAGTGTTTTTCAGTAGGCAGCTCCTGATTTTATGTGACAGTAAAGGGCCTTATCTTCCAGGGCCATGATGAAGCACAACACTCTTAGATTTTTTTTATCTTATGAACGTCGAACAATCTCATGCTCTAGACAGATTAGTGAGATGAAGGTGTAAAACGGGCTATGCCGTTTCAGGGGAGTCAAATACAGGGTCTCAGGCGATATCTGCATCATGCTGATAGTAAAAAATAAAAGATTAGCTAAAATTACTGACGCACTTTTGACCTTCAGGTTCAAGGAAGTCAAAAAATATGATTTGTTTTATGACATGTTTTGATTATGTTTTTGCTAGTAAACAACTGTGTGTGGCAGAGAGTGAATGACACTGTATCTTAAACGTTCGAAAAGCTAGAGATAAAACATGAATAACACTCGAAAAGCTTAAAGACCAAACTTGTTAAAGAAGTCCACTGAGGACCAACTTGCAATCATCATTAGAATAGAGAAAAGTCTTTTAGTTAGTTTTGATGCTCACATTTATTCAGCTTAGGTGGTTCCCAAATGGCTTAGGTGCTGCAGCTAAGCCTTATTATGCTAGGGAAAACCCAGCAATAGCATGAGAGAGCGTCTCACTCCCAGTCTCTTTTGTACTCTACATTTAATTCTGTTTCTCATTACCTCAGACAGGGCATTTATCCCCTAAAGAATAAGTTGGGTGTTTTTATTTTTTTGTACCCACTTAAAATTCATTGGAGCCCGAACCTTTCTTAACAAGTCTTTTTCTAGGTCTGTGGTATCTTAATAAGTCAAACCTCCAAAGACATACAGAGTAACTCTGGGCCAGCATCAGCAGTGTCAACAGCAATCAAAGGCACCTCGAGAGATCAATGAAATTTTTCACGTAACATTTGTTATTATACCTGATTATGTGTAATTACCTTGTTACATTTTGATCTTTAACCCTAATAAAAAACGTCTTTAGGCTCTGTTGATTAACAATCCTCTTTGCCAGCTTGTTAATGTTAAATGGCTTCTCAGCTTCTTGTAAAAGCACCGACAACATCCTTGCACAGTATATTTTCAATAATTTATTAGATCCGTTTTTATTGTGATTTTCCTTTTTACCCATTTTAAAACTGATCTCTTTGTGTTATATGTTCCTGTTAGATTGTAGGTGTGGAAGCATCACATGAGTAAGATTTAGTTTGGCTCATGTGACAGACTGTTAAAAGGCATGTCAAAGCTTTTTTTCTTTCTTTCCGAACCTAACCAGTTTTTGAATCCATAAAAGGAACCCCTAAGGTCAAAATACCGCTCAATAAATATCAGATATTTATTTATTATATATTATATTATGCACAGTGGTATCTTTTGCAACCCAGTGGGCATTTTTTTTAAAGAAAGCAGGGATGCTGTGCTGTACATTAATAGGAGGAGGATTGTTTTAGGGTAACCTTTCTTACAGTACCAAGTCATGCTTCCTGCAGGCTTATGATGAGTTGCTACGTTCCACTCTCATGCCTCCTTTTTCCCGAGAGATGAAATGTGTATGGCGGTATCTGTCAGAATACAACTACAACAGGGCGGCTGTGCTTAGCCGTGCTTGTGCAGTACCTCTGTGTTCATCGGCGTGTGACAAACACTGGATTTATTCTACTAAAGTGAGGGAGATGTAGAATAATTTCCCCAATATCCTTCTAAAATGGCATGACATAACGGCACTAATATGAATAGATAATGATTGATGTTTAGTGCTTTTATGTTTTCTACCAGTGACTTTCTGATGAAAATCTTAATCTGATACATTGACTGTACAGAAAGTGAATGACCCATGTGTGAACTGGCATATTATACAAAAAACGGCATTGTATTCTAAAGGAATACATCAGTAAACAAAATACATGCTTTTACAAGTGTAGGACTTAAAACCAGTAAAACATCCTCCAGATATTAGCATGATGTGAAACTTCATTAGGCATTGAGATAAGACGGAAGCACGGACGCATTTTACAGGAAATAAAGAAAAGAAAGCTGCTCTATGAAGCTTGTTTTCAAAGCTACTATTGTGTGGGGAAGGCTGAGGTTTGATATGACACCGTTTCCTTATCAGCTGTCAGCTTGCTGTGGGTAGCATCATGGCTGCAGTCAACCTGAAAAAAATATTACAAAAACATTGCTTTGTGCTGAGATGGTATTTCTCAGATTTTAAATTATTGTTCTAGGTTTCATGGTAGCTCTAGCGTCATTTCAATATGCACAGTTGTTTCTTCACATGGTTGACATTTTAATTTCCAAGTCAAAGTTCACCCTTCCTTTTCCACTGATTAGCCCTTAATAAAACCATAAGACGAGCAACCTGTGAGCAGCGGCTGAGAGGCTGCTGAACTGTCTAATTTTCCAGCAGTCCGGTAGATCAATAAATGTAATAGTTAACATAATGGAAGATTAATGGGAGATGTGACAGCAACAATATTGGTAGCAGATGAATTGAAATGAAAATAACAGAAATCATTTTGGCCATAGTCGGTTGTAAAAATCTGATCCTTTGATAAGCAGCTTCCAATTGGTCAACAACTGGATGTTTGTAGTTAATCAGCTACTTTAAACATCTGCTGCAGAGTAGAGCCCGAACGATAACAGATTTTAAGTCTGATAACAATAAAAATATTTGGTTATTTAAAAATCTGATATTCCGATATATCGGCCGATATACAGTATATTTAAAGATAAAAACCAGAAACGCTTAAATAAACAGATTCCCCTAACATTAGTTATTTGTAGTCCTCATTAAAGTTCTCACTGAGTTCTCACTTAAATAATATGAAAATAACGTTTTATTGCCACAACAGAATAGAGGATTATCAAAATATATCAAGTTCTGATAACTAAAGTGTAAAATTACAAACTTAAGATATGAAACTTAAAGTCCTTTTGAACAAAACTACAACAGGGACGTTGTAGAGCGTCCTCTGGTGGACAGGCTATACAACGCCATCACTAACAGGGACGTTGTAGAGCGTCCTCTGGTGGACAGACTATGCAACGCCATCACTAACAGGGACGTTGTAGAGCGTCCTCTGGTGGACAGGCTATACAACGCCATCACTAACAGGGACGTTGTAGAGCGTCCTCTGGTGGACAGGCTATGCAACGCCATCACTAACAGGGACGTTGTAGACCGTCCTCTGGTGGACAGGCTATGCAACGCCATCACTAACAGGGACGTTGTAGTGCGTCCTCTGGTGGACAGACTATGCAACGCCATCACTCATAACATGGTTGATGTTGATTCTGATAAGTGAATATTTCCCAAAAGAAAATTGTAATTTTTATTGGCCATAATAAATTCTGATACCAAAAGTTGGGGAAATGCCTAATATCGGCTGATTTGGCCTGCTGATATATCGGTCGGGCTCCGCTGAGTATGGTAGTGTATATATCTGTGTATCTAGTTAGTTTAATTCGTTTTTCAATTTCAAGTAACTTTTCATTTATTAATTCACACACACAAACTAAATGCTTTAGGTGCATACTGTACTGATTAAATATGTTGTTTAAACTAAGCTGCTGTAAAAACAGCCAGAAGAAGAGTTATCAGCCAAAATGATTACCGTGTGTTTTTATCTAATCGGCTGACTGTTTTGGTCCAATGCTGTTTAGGATGAAGATTTCTATTTGCATTAATCACATTTCTATTGGTGCATCATCATCACATTTACCTTTAACAATTATCTGTAATTTTGTTCATTAGAAAAAATGATCATGGGATGTAAAAAATGATGCAAAATGGAAACCTCCAATTCAGTTGCTTATGTTAACCAGCAACATCTTCACTGTATTCTCCATAGACGAGATGAAGGCACTTGATCACTTAGGGAGCCAGACAGTGGAAATCCCATTCAAATACACTGAGATTTAATTAGTTCTATATATCATTGCCCTTGCCACAAATGTGCCATGGGACTGTACATAATTGTACTGGGGACGAGTGTGTAACACAGAAACTCACGGCTACATCTCAGTGGCTGTGGTGCTCTACTATTCAGCCGTGACTCTTAAAAAGTGATGGCACGTTTACAATGCTGATCCCGGTCACAGCACTATCACATTTCTATGAAAGCAATCTTTCGAGGATGACCGGAGATTGCTGGATTTTCCAAAAGCACCTTTAACACTATACGTTACTTTACTATAGTTACCATAGCAACTTGTGCCCTTTTGATTTGAGCAGGGAAAATCAGGTCAAATTATGGCTGTTAGACGTGAACTTTACCTCACAATAAATCTAATAGTCGGTTTCCTCTTTCCAACCTGTCACTCAGCGTGCATCTCTCCATCTTACCTTAATTGCCTGCATTCAGTCTAATATCAACAAAATTATGAAACATTCATTGGATTCAGAAATAAAAGCATTTTGGCTAATTCACAGAGATTCTACCATCAAAGCAAGGACTTTTGAAAGACCATCTGTGCCTTCACTTCTCTTTGCCTTCAGTATGTCATCAGGGGATTTTACAGTTTGTACCTCTGCTATCTCATTGTTAAATGGATTTTGTAAAAGACTGATAAGTGGGAGCATATAGCATCACTACAGACTTGTCATATTCAGATATATTCTAAGATTCTGTTACATACAGGAGAGGAAATCTCGTCCTCAAACCTAAACCATGCCTCGGGTCGATTGCCAAGGAATCCCACGACACCATACAGAATATGACTATTCTAGGTAACATCGTGAAACATGCATTATGCTGCGTTGTGGCCTTTTGTAAAACCTGTCCGCTTTGGCAGTTTGAGTCATGTGACCGTTTTTATTTACCGCAACAGTCCCAGTTTTAGGGGATTGGCTGAAAAGTTGTCACGGACATAACTATGTCATGCACTTAGGCCAGTAACAAAGCCAGTTATTTAAAAATGTGACCGATGGTTTTAAACGGGACACGATCGCCAGCCTCCTTGTGTTTGTTTGACCTTTTGATTTCACCACCCCGACCTGCTTTACTCCTTTTTCCGCACAAAAACTACTATCTCCACTTCTCAGCCTAACGACAAACAGAAATATGGGGGATATAAGCAGCTTGCACAGTGAACCTCTACGGGCGTTTTCTGGGTGAGGACATTCGCTAAGAAGCAATTCGGGCAGATAGTTTAAAATGTACGTGGCTTACATGAATATCTGACGGTGTTGCTATGCGATGAGTTATTGTTGCTAAAGTAATTGATAGCTGGGATTGTCTTTAAATTAGTTATGACCATTTAGTTTTGCATCTTGCTTCTACATCCAGTTACTGCTAGTCTGTATTAGAGCTGTCAGTCTTCCTCTATAATTTTTTTTTTGTTGTTCAAATAATATTTGAATATTTAATGCTCATACGCAGCCTGTTAATATGTACTACACTACTCAGGCTTATGCAGAGTCAATGCCGTTATTAGCATGTAGTAGTAATAATAATACATACAACATACATACATTTTATATAAAGGCTCCTTTCTCAGCACTCAAGGAACCATACAGGGATACATAAAAACATAAAAAAATAAAGAATGCAACAAAAAACAACAACAGTAAGAGGCAGAGCAATTGACATCAAGTGGCAGTTTTAAACCGATGTGTTTTGAGTTGCAATTTGAAATTGGGAATGAATCAATGTTTCTAAGTTGGGGTGGTATTGAATTCCAGGGGTGGGGAGCAGAGCGGCCGAATGCTCTGTTCCCCGTGGTGGGGAGACAGGCGGAGGGGACAGACAGGTGTATGGAGGAAGAGGCTCTGAGGTAGTGGGACGCTGGAGGACATCAGACAAATATGGGGGGGGGGGGGGCAAGGTTGTGCAGAAGGACTTTGAATTGGGATAGTGCACAGTAGATACAGTACGGTCAGGTAATAATCCCAGCTCTCTCCAGGAGATGGAGGTAATAATCCCAGCTCTCTCCAGTAGATGGAGGTACTGATTCCTGCGCTCTCCAGTAGACGGCGGTAATGCAACACTCCTCCGGCAAGTTGATATTTATATTTTCAGCATCATTGTTGCCGTTCATTTATAATTTGTTACATTTCGGCGCGTGCCAACGTTCCTTATTCTTGATCAGCGATGTTAACGTAGCTCGTTAAAGTCTGCCCTGTCACATGGGCTTTGCCTGGTCTTCGTATGGAATTGGCAGTCTGAAATTTTATAAGCGCTGCTTAAACCCGTCGGTGAGCTATATTTGTTATCACATGAAACTAGACGATCTAAGCAATCCATTGATACAACCATGTCATCCTTGTCCATAAAAGAGATATATAAAATAAGGTTCCAAAGTAAAGCCGTTTTCAAAGGAGTCACTCTTACCTCAAGATATCAGAAGAAAAATGGATATCACGTTTTACACTGTTGCCATAACTACAGATTTCAGGATGTTGCAAGTTAAACTATAAAGAAGAGAAATTCATAATTTGCTCGACATATTGTAAACATGTTTAATAGTACAGTAATTTCCACTCACCAGGGTAAATACATGCTGCTCCCATAAGACTAAATGTATGCGCAGTTGTACACCCTGATAAAAAATAATAGTTTAATCACTGGCTTATCAGATGCTGATCTGAACACCTGTTTGATGAGGTTTACCTGGACCCACAAGACTCTCCTCCAGCATCAGGAGAGACCCAGTATCCACAGGATGACTTCGTTGACCTGAGAGCGTACATGACCAGTTGACACATCTTCACCCTTTAGGCTGGTGGAGGACATGATCCGGACAGTTAACATCTGCTACTCTGTGCATTATGTAAACCCACTATATATTTTCATTACATTGACTTTGGATAACATGGTTTTATTTCTAAGCAGGGTTTGGTCATTTTTATGTGGAGTAAAGCTCCTTAAGTGCTATATAATATGCTTATTTTCACAAAGACTGTAATTGTTTATGCTGGTGATATGTCTGATTTAATGTTTGTTCAAGGATCAAACACTAAGTCCATTTTACATCCTGACTATGAAAATGTAATCCTTGGTGGTGACAGTAAGCAACACAAAACATTTGTTTAACAGTTAAACTTCATTGTTTTGACAGATAACACTATGAATAAAACCGTATTTTGAATGGGGAATCAAATCTAATCTGCAGCTTGAAAAACATTTTGCAACATAAATATGACAATAACAGACAAATAAAAACTTCAAGTGAAAATCTCTAAGTAACTTTGTGAAACCAGAGTTCTTTTCACGCAGCCTGGTTAATGTCTATGGACAGCCTAGTCCTCAGTAGCTGCTGATACTTTAGTTACTGAGCAGTTGAGAAGTATGACACCGTTCGAGCAATAACTTCCTCCTGATGGCTTCTCATGCTGTGAGTCTGGTGGGTCCAAGTACACCTCCTCAGTGGTCAGTCAGATTTGTAAAACATGGCAGATTCAGTGTTAGATTAATCTAGGCTATCTTTTTTTTTTTCACGCTGGACAACGGAACATACATTTTGTCTTGAATAATGGAGCTGCATATATTTATTTATTGTGTAGCAATTACTGTTCTAACTGTGAATAGTAATTTCAGCATTTGAATAGTATTGATTTTTTTATTATTCGAATTACATTCTACATTCGGAATTCAATCCAACAGCCCTAGTCCGTACACTACTTAACAGATTAAAACATCATTGATATCTAAGTTTGTTGGATTCAGATGAATTCATTTTAAGTAGCTAGTCCTTTTGATGCTGACAGTGAAACATCCGTGCACAAGTGGGTGAATTAAATACTCACCTGAGCTGTACAGATCCAACAAAGAGCCTTGAGACAGTCCCCTCGTGCCAAATCACATACTCATTAAAGCTCAATTTTCAGCAGAGCTCACACAATACTAGTGAGACACACAGGACCTGTGTTATTTAGTTTCCTGTGAATAGGGAGAAAGTCAACCATCGCCCGATTGTTATGAGTTGTGTTTTTGAGACAACGCGCTACCAGCTGTAACGCTTATTATGAATGAATACATAATTGAACTTGAAATGTAATTTGTTCAAGACTCCTTCTTTTTTGTTTTTAGACTGCTTCTTTTGGCGCCTTGAGCTGTGTAAACTGTTCCACTCCAGACAACTTTGATTGTCTATACATAACAGCTTTAACCTGCTGCGTTGGCTACTTTAAGGATGCAGTGCAACATGTAGTCTCCGGTGTTTTTCAGCAGTTTTTTAGGATGCTGATTATTGTTATTTTTTGAAGGGTCAGCAGCCCTATTAAAGTACCTTATTGTTCTTATTATGGATGGTATATGTGGAAACTCTTGGGTAACACAGCGTGTGTTAAAAATTAGCAAGAGTTGGTGCAGTGTTAGTTCTTTACTTTTTTTTAAGATGTTCTCAACACACACTTACCATGAACGAGATGTAGCACCTGATGTTATATAGCTATAGCTATTATAACTATAGCATGTGGTGTTAGGAATGAGTTTGGCTTTTACTGTGTGAAGCAGGTGCAGGATCTGTGTGTTAATTTTGTAGTTTCTATTAACAGCATACTAACATCACAGTGGGTCAGCCATTAACTCCAACAGCTTGTATTTGCTAGTTTCTGCACACACCTGCAGGATGTTTATGTGTGTTATCGATTTTTCTCAAAGGACCATGCTTCTTGGCTGTCAAACTTTACATACTAGATAGAATGAGTTTTTGTTTACATACTTGAAAGTAAGCCAAAGAAAGAATGGCAACACTATGTCCAATAAGCAAACCTGAATCACTGCACATCAGCACGTTTTTAGCTTACAGCTTTATGTTTGCACTGAAGCAGAGTTTTATCACAATATCCTATTAGAAAACGTAAGACAAGCCGTCTGTTTATCTTCCTGAAACTAGTAAATATAACATGTCTGAAGATCACTCAGGAAGATGCACCACTCAGCAATAGAAGAGTGAGTGGTGCATCCTTGACTTAACTCAAGTGATCGTCCACAGAGAGAGTTATTTTTGGAGAACAGAGTTTAAATAGAGAACATTTACCTGGCGATCTTTCTTTGGCGATTAGACTAAGAAAGGGTTCAATTAAATTTTGGAAAGTTTGGATCAAATTGTTTACACATCTCTGACTGAGTTCTTATTTTGATTGATTGAGAATTAAAAGGGTTGATTTAAACCTAGTGATAAATAAGGTTAATATGAGATAGATCTTGGAAAGGGATGGCAAACAATTAAAATGTATTAAATGAAAGGTCAGAAATGTTGATTGATTAAAATAAAACTAAATCATGGAAAACTAAAATATATGAATGAATTATCAAAGAGCAACCTAAGATAATTTCTCAAATTTGAACATGCAAAGTAAAACGTATCCCAACAAATCACCAGCTGCTCATTAGATCTAATGAACGGGAGCAAAGTTGGCTCCTTAATTAAGCTCAGGTGTCATCTCAGGTGTCATCAGGCTGTTGCTGGAGGTAAATGTGCCATTTACAGCCCTGAAGGTCTTCAGTCAGTTGCCACTCTAGAATCTAGTTTTGCTGTGTCACAGATGGGAATCTAGTAAAATAATATGGCTGCTACAAAAATAACATATCAGAACAAATAAGGCCACTTTAGATGGAGTCATGCTAGGAATGTTAATAATTTCTGACCGATTAATCACTTAAAAATACAAACAAGTTCATTTAAATTTATAAGTTTGTTTTCCTTATATGAGAAGTAGGGAGGCACATCGTCATTCCATCACACAGGTGGACTAAATATGTCACACCGACAGTAGACGTCACGGCAACATCACGTGACGATTCTAAAGACTGCAGAGTCAGCAGTCAAAACCGTCAAAGTATGACAAAAAAACTGTAAGCCTGTTGTATAAGAAAAAATCACTTATAATCAGTTAAAAGTATAATTATGCAGGGATTTTTTTAAAAACAATAGTATAGTATAGAAAAAGTCATTTTGCTGTGTGCAGGAAGTTTTAGGGCGTGGTCAAAGAGCCTTTGGGCCATCAGTGGGTGTCTGACCCCCAGCCAATAACCGAGTGCAAGGGGTGTGCAGCCAGTTCTCATTCCCAACCGCCACTTTGCCCCTCAGCCTCTTACATTGCTGCACAGACGCATTAACTCAAAATCTGTCAATGGAGGCGTGGGTCTGATTATTTGTGCTTTAGAAAAATCCTGCTGCAAAACAATCAGAAAACAGCGTATGTTCCTCTGATTACTACTTAGCATGGCACCCTCTCTCTTCATTTGGGCCAGTTCTCATTAATATTCAACCAGCTAAGCTGCTTGACTCTGATTGGCTAAGAGCTAGCAAGTGAGAGCCTGGCTATCAGCATCCTTTACCCAGTTCATGAATATTAATGAGCTCAGGCAACATGACATCAGACTGACCAGCGGTTGTGATTGGCTTGATTTCTCCTCTTATTTATTTCTAGTGGCTAGAGCTGACAGAGGAGGTAGCAGTTCATCGTCACAATCACCACATAACACAAACACACAAAATTTTTTGAGTAAAAACGTTTTTGTGTGGCAGGGCACCTTTTAAGCGTTTTCTTTCTGCAAAGTTTGCGATTCTCATTACCGACTGCTAGACAACGCTCACACCTGAGAGCTATTGACCATTACATGCCGCTATATGGATGAGGACTGGCAGGTAGATTCAGCTGTCCTACTAACACAAAGTGTGCCAGGCACACGCAGCTGACAACCTCAAAGCTAAACTAATTGATGCGATGGAGACTTGGGGACTGGGAAAGTTGCTAACTCTCCCACACCGGTGAGCAGGGACTCAGTTGGCTGCTTGTCTGTTAATGGTCAATGATCGGTTAACAAGGGTCAGTTATCGGTCAGAAAAAACCTCAGAGAGGCCAGTTTCTGCCCAGGTCTAGGCAAGGCAAGGCAGGCTTTTCTATATAGCACACTCAGCAACAAGCCAATGGGCTTAACATAAAACATTCAGGAGCAATTAAAATCAGTTCAATTCTTCAAAAATTGAGAATAAAAACAAACTTAATAGAAAAAGACAGGTCTTCAGCTGCAGTTATCCTCTTCTGGAATGACATGGCTTTTCCTCAGGTGCCACTTTTACTGGACTAGTGTTGCTATAGCAGGGGTATTCAATTAAAATTCAAAAAAGGGTCCAGTTACTAAAATTTCTTCCCAGCAAATGTCATAACCTCATAATATCTAAATTGCATTGCATGGTCCTGTGACTGCCCTGCCAGTAGTTTGAAACTTGGTTGGAATGGAGGTAGTGCCATTCTCATGCACATGTGCAGGTGCTCACTGGTGAGCCTGCAACGGTACTTGGTTAGACCGACCATGGAGAAGCGTCTCAGACACAGTGGGTAGGCAGAGGGCAGCAGGTCAGTGGCTTCATGCTCCATGCTGTCGGCTCTCTCACATCTCTCTGTTGTTCCCTCTAGCGCAGTTGTTCCCAACCTTTTTACTTGACCCCTTTTTCTTTCACTTTATAAACTGACAACCCTTAACTAAACTACTGTACATATTGTATGAGTATTTCACATAATATTGTATATAAATATATTATACTGTGTACTATATATATTTATATGTGTGTGTGTGTGTGTGTGTGTGTGTGTGTATGTATATATATATATATAATAATTGTATACACATATGTATAATTAACCCAAACAGGACAAATAACGCAGTAACTGCTGGCGATTTGGATGAATTTTGAGTAGATCATTTCTTGTGAATATTGCATCTGAGATGAGTTTTCCTCTTATTTTTAATACAGTTATCTAATGTGATTAGGTGTGTTTTAATTTTTATCAATCATACATACCATAGGCTTCTTTATTGAAAAACTCTGTGTTTTATTCCACCTGACGCCTTGCCATTCCTGTACATTTGGCCATTGCTCTTTGGTTGTTTTTCACAGAGAGGGAAGGCTCTGGGTATAAAGCTTGTTTTCATAATAATCCAAATTTTAAAAATAACTTTCATTTAGTTTTTTTTTCGCACAACTGTTAAAATCTAGAAAGCCTTGCAACCCCCCCCCCGCCTTTGAAGCTTTGGTGACCCCTAGTTGGGGTCGGGACCCCCAGGTTGGGAATCAATGCTCTAGCCAACTGTGCACGGTTAGTCTCTCATTGCCAGACCTGTCTCCTCAGCGCTGGGGAGTAAAGTCTGGCTATACACCACAGATGCATTCTGGGATAGGAGAAAAAAACATTGGGTTGTTGGCATTTCTTTAAACCAATCACAATCGTCTTGGGCGGTGATAAGCTCCAGACGCAGCGAAGGTGGCTCTGCAATACACTGTCAACAAATATTCTAAATTCAAATATATAGTATAAAGAAACAGACTTTAGACTGGGAAAATTTATATTTGAGTTTTATAAGAGGGTAAATAACTGCACTACCAATTTCAGTTAGTCATGCAGTGTCTGTTTTCGTTGAAATACAGATTCAGACAACTTTTTTATCAAGTGTAGCTAATTAACTTTAATTGTGTAAGATGAAAATCCTGACTGATGTCTGGTGTGTCCTCTGCAAGATGGTGTCAATACTGTTCAGCCTCGACTCCAGATGGTTTCCTAGAGACAGAAACACCACTCGGTCAGTCAGTTCTACAGCTAAACGCGTTGGCAGAAATCCTGAGTCAACGTGTTTGTGTCCATGTACAATCATGCACAAAATGAGTGCTGGGCAGTTGTTCAGATTTTAAACTATAGCAGAAAAAATTCAATTTCTTTTAATTACAGATCTCTACAATAACAGTGCTGGAGATAATTTTGGAAATGGCACATTGTTTCCCTTGCAAAACAATGGCGTGGGTTGGTTATACCGGCATAAATCCTCAAATAAAAGCCGGGGCCTTTATTTACCTGAACCGCACAAGGTACCCGGCTTTTATTTTATTTATTTGGTATTACTTATTGTTATCAATTTCTCTAGACAGTTAGCATACTGCTGTCTTGCTGTTTTTTGTTGCTTAATTGTTTTAAATCATAGCCTTATTACAAATGTTACTATTATTATTATGTAAGACTTTCACTGTGTGTGCATTGTGTGCACACAAACCTGTGGTGTACTGGGACAATAGGTTTGGGATCATGAATTTTCTGGCTTAATGGATTTGGCATAATAGCCTCATATGTTCATACACAGGGGCATGTACAGTATATATGCATTCACTATACATAAAAAACATTCAACAGCTTACCTTTCCTTATATTTTGAAGACAACACTTGGATTTATGAGCCATGGTGAAATGGCTAGATAGATCATTTTAATGTCACTTTTCAACCTTTTACAGGTTTCATGATGGTGTGTGCTCCCCTGGCAACCATCTCTAGCTCAGGGCTTTGCAATTCCCTAAGTAGCCTCTGCAGTGAATCCAAAGTTAGAATGACTTGACATCCTGGTTATTCGAAGAACTAATACAGTAAATTGTGTGGAAGAGAGAGTTGAGTGGAAGAACGGTAATAGGGTGCATCAGTCAGAATACATTTTTTAGGGTTTTGTTTGTTTGGCCAGTTACAAATAGTTTGAGTGGTCTCAAAAGACTACATGGCAGAGATGACTGTGAATGTACTGCTATGATGACAAGACAGATGATATTTAAAGTGATTTTAAAATGTGTCTGAGTAGGAATGCAGTTTTTGCGATGCATCATGATATTATATCACATCATATACAGCTATTTCAGTTCAACTTTACTCACTTAGCTATATTATCCAGCATTTTCCAACTACTATTTGAAATTTTTATTTCTTTGAGACATGGAATTGGCCACCTCTTCATAAATACACTTTTTTTTCCTTCCTGTATTCCTGACAGCTGCAGAGATGATGAACACCTTTGTGGCTTACTCCTCCCTCAGTCCGGGAAATGACTGTTATTTCACCATTCAGCCTCAGTGTGCATCCCTGCATTGATTCTTGCAACAAACACTGATGGATTTTAATAACCTCAGACTAGCTATGTCACGATGATTTAGGTTAATGGAATATGCCTCATTTTTACTGCAATGACTTTTGGCACAATGAATAATTGGCATACTGCAAGGTGATGTTAAGAGAATTTTCAAAAAATGAGTTTCAGTTACTTAATGGGAGAGGAGTGTATGCTTGCAGTCCCTCTTAACCCATTTTCCAACTCATTTCGGCTTGCCCTGAATTCCTCCACATAACTTCATGTATGTGTGCCACTTCAAACAGTAGCACCTTGCTCATCGAGCTTTGAAGTGTCAGCTGTGTCAAGTTTTCATATTCAGTCTCTAAGGAAACATAAGCATTTCAGGCACATACTTGATGCTCCCTTCTTTGTCACGAAAGCCATCACTGGCTGCACAGGTAATTTTACTACTGTGAATGGTGCTAGCTCCATTCAGGTGTGCTCTATCGTGTGTTGAACACAATAAGTGCCTGTGCTGCTCCTCTCTTTGGTAATTGTCTTTTGATTGAGGTCATCGGGACAATTAAAACCATTGAGGGGTGAAAAGTGGTAGCAAGAGACTTGATACAGCTATACTAGGTAGTAGAAAGGATGAACAAAACGTACAGACGAGATAATTGTGTTTCGGGAGCCTTGCTGAAGTCAGGATAGGGCACTGTACAAAATAGCTTTGTCTGCTGCTTTATTACAGCGTATTAATCATAGCCTTATTCAAAGAAGCTATCAAAGGTGTCATCAGTGATCAAGAGAGCTTAATTCTCTGATTTTAAGAATTATAATTCTGTAATGTCATGAATTCTCTTTGACTTCAGCTCAAGTGGCACATGGTATAGCACGTTTTATAACCATGAACGGTTTGGTGCCAAATGGCGAGTCTAAATGATCATGACTTGAATCTGTGATGTCCCTCAAACATAAAACAAGGAGCTGACAAATAAACAAACTAACTAAAAAATGCTGTCAACCAGCAATAATGACAACATTCACTTTGTTTCCTAAATCTGGAAAAACACAATTGGTTGTGTCAGTACTGGGGAATTTTCTCATGATTTGCATCTCTACAAAAACCCATGATGGTATGTCACGGGAGATATGATTTCCTTCATTTGTTGTAGGGCCCTTTAAGCAAATCATTGTAATTTTGTGAAATGCTGGTTCTTAAGAACATGACACATCACTCAAGCAAGTTTTGTCAATATTGGGTCAGTAGTTTCTGGGATCTCGCTATTGACTAATGAGCTAGAGACGGATAAACTGTTCAAATAATGAATAGTTTCTGAACATTCACACACCGTTTGACTCGAGTGCATTCATTCAGCTGAATGTCACGTATGAAACCAGAAAATATACACTCAGCTCCAGGAATTCCTCCTGTGATGTGTGACAGTCACATTGCATTTGTTATCTACTCTGGCCATTCTGTGTGAATGTGTACCAGTGAAGCGTGGGTAGAGCCAAGTTGTCTCTGTGTGGGAGACGGCGGTGGATCTGTACTAATACACACTAAATAGTCTGAGGGTGCATGAGAAACAACGTTCAGGCTGAAGATTTGTAGTTTTCATGTTGTAATGATTTATTGCAAGGCTACAAAAAATAGACTTAATTGTCTTTGTTACAAAGCACTCATCCAGTTTACACTATATACAAAGTTTCTTAACAGAAGCATCAAAAATAGCAATGAATCAAAAAGCTTTCTCATGAACAGGTTTGTGTGATATCGTACAATAACTTTCATACAAAATGATGGCGTCATGTTGCATCTGGTCTCTTGACTGTTAAGTTTAACAGTCTTTACAGTTAAATGTAGCATACAAAAGGTGACTATGAGCCGGGTCAGGGCACCGTGAGGTTACGGCCGTGGCAGTTACAAAAGGTGACTGTCCTGCTGCCACCACAGTTAAGTTTATTCACCAAAATGACTAGTTAAGATTAGAAGAACGATTGTGCTTTGGGTTAAAACACCGGCCCCCTTAAGTCGTACTCCCTGGACACAAACACCGGTTTCCCGTGTAAAAGCCTTAACTTCTTCCAGGGCACAAACTCCGCTCCACTGCTCGAAACGTTCCAGGACCCTCAACTCCCTACATGGATTTTTGTGCTTTAATACAGTGGCAGTCAATGTACTGCATACAGTAAAAGATAGGTGGAAAACATACCAATTACTCTGATTACATTTGGTAGCTATGTATGAATGGTTTATGTGAACAGCCTAAATAAATACACCAATTGAAAGCATCTCACCAAGGCTTAAATACATAGCCCTGATGGTTATAACATTGCAAATTTCCTAAAGACCAACTAATTAACAAAGTGTTTGCCCCAATTAGATTTTCATTACCCATTTGGATAACCATCAATGACCCTTTTTTAATAATCATCCCTGGAGTTGGATTGTTATAAGGGGTTCGGCCTGTCTTCACACTCATTGAAGAGTTTTGTGAATAACAAAAAGGCTTCAAATTGGAAGATGTCATCTTCATAGATTGTATGCCTGTAAACCTCATTAGTAACACACTCATCATGAACATTCATGTTGCTCTTGTTAGTCCAAATTCTCATCAATGTCATCCTGTAACGGAGACTGAATAGGGTGTAAATGATTGGCTACTTGATACCACTTAAAATGAATACTTGTAAATGTTTCAGTGAACATGTACAATGACAATACAAAATCCACTTGAAACTGAACTAAGATAGTGCTTTTCAGAGTATTTTGAACAGTAAATTCAGAACAGTGCCTCCCCAAGCTGTAAAGCTGAGCATCAAGACTTGAATCATGATGTCATCAGGTGACCTTTTTGGAGCTGATCCAGTGAAACTGAATTAATGAATGATGCTGTGGGCTCAGAGGATTTTCGGTTTAAATATTGCATCCAAATGAGTTTTTTTTTTTTTTTTTTTTAAAGTAGGGCTTTCAGCTGTGATTCAGAAAATGTCCCTGTGTCCCTGTAAAATCACCATGGGTGCTGTCGTCCAGTCCCAGGAGTTGTGTCATTATTCACTGTCCACGAAGCAGCTCCAGAATTTGCCTGTAAATGACATTACCACAGTCTGACTCTGCTTTTCAAGGACAGACTATTCATATTCAGTTTATTAAGCTCTGGACTGCAATATTACAAAAACATGTTTGAAAGGTGCATGTCCTAATGTAGCTGATGCCACTTAATAATCAGTAAAAATAGTAAAAGTTATAGTCTTATAATCCATTAATAAAAAGTCCATTTGGGACACACATTTAATCGTCTATCTTTAAACGTCTCTTTTGAATCGCCTATGCCAACGCAGCATGTCCCCGACCCCAAGATGGAAACGTGGTAATGATATAAACCAATAGAACTGCTTCAGCCTAGTTTCTGTTGCACAAACAAGTGCATGCTGTATCTTCTAGATTTCCTCTGGATTTCCTGAGGCGGAGCAGAGATTTTCTGGGTGTGTATGCGTGGTGTAGGCCTAGGTGCAGACCTCCACAGGCATGCTATTATGCATATTGGAGTCATATAAGAGGTAGCAGGAAATTAAGCAAAGTGTATTTTCTTCACGTTGCACTTGTTGACACCTTGCTTTGATGATTTCAAGTTTTCAGCATTTTGAACTTTGCGGTAATTATAATAAATTATCTGAACTTCTACGGATCTTCTTCGTGCTTTGTGTTTTCTCAGTGGAAAATAAACCACTAACCGCATCCACATTTTTACTTTTTAATTTTGTCTAAAATATTTTAAAACCAAAAAAGCTTTATGCTTTTCATAGATGATTCTTTGAAATTCATTTACTTTATTTATTGTTATTAGTCCACATTCTTCGAGCTCTTTAGGAAAGGCAGTTGACTACTTATTGAAAAGAGAAAACATATTGGCAGAAAACATACAAACTCATTTTTTACTACATTTTTTTAAAACCTTTTGACTTTTCATTGCTCAACAACTTTACTGCAATCTGGTTTCGACGTTTTCTCCATTCATTAAAGGAAAACCATTTCTTTTCTTCCTTATTCACACCCAAAAATAACTTGTTCTAAGAAGAGAAACATGTACAGTTCGTAAACATGAAATTAAATGTTAATGAGTCATTCCCGTTACGCTGCTTAGTGTACTGTACAAGGCAGTTGAACAGAATTCTCCTCAGATGTTCTCTTACAGAATGTAGAGCATGCTCTATAGTAGAGGTCTGCATTAATGCAGGACTCCCACAGGTCTTTCTGGTCCGAATGCAGTTTTGAGTAGTGGAGGCATGTTTTAATAGCTGTGGGCGGTGAAGTTGGAACACTTTGTGTGTGATTAAAAAAATAATAATGAATGTCGTTGACGTGGAGATAGTGGGATATTTTATTGATAAGCTTGACCCTAGTCAGAAATGTTCAGAATGTTGAGATGATTAAAAAATCAAAAATCTTGTTAATCTACAGTATGTAAGCTTTTTTCAACAAATAAATAATGCAGCAAATTAATTTAATTTCCCAGTGTTTGCCTGAAATTGGCTTTTCAATGGTTTTATTTGCATTTAATTTCCTGGTGTTTCTGACATGGGCCCAGTCAAGAAGTCTACTGGCCACAGCTTCGGGAACAATGGGGAAAGACAATAGAGCACCAGAATGTGGAAATGTGCAGCAGACAGGACCCGTTCTGAAACAATATGAACATTTCCATTGCTCATAGATTGGCTGCGTTCACCAGCTGCTTCCACAACACCTTTGATGGCTTTATATATGCTGTTTACCTCATCCCTGGGCTACGTGCCATTTCTAAGTAGACAATTTATCAAGATGAGTGACAAGTGGAGGAATGGGAACTCTACCAACTGAGGGGGTTGATAGTGAGACAAATGATACGCAACCTGCCTTAAAGGATAAAGTTGCATACTAGCTTTCATCCTATGTGAACCCCTTCTTAATCTTCCATTGGTATTTGCCGAGGGAGGGAAGAGCTCAATTTAAGTTACTCATCTACTGTTATTCATCCTATTAGTTGTTTTTAAGAGTTTGCTATGGCTTTAACACAACTTAGCTAAAGGCTAATCTAGTAAATATGTTCATTTAACAAAGAGCTTGTTTTGGTCAAAGGGAGTGAAACTGCGAGAGTAATCCCCGCATTATCATGTTTTAACTTTGATCCCCTTGCACTCGGATTAAAACCTCCAGTGTGTGCAGCAAGACTCATCCCAGTCGCTTGTTTAGGCGGAAATACAAAAATGGCTCAAGCAATGGTGGCTGTCTGTAAACTACACATTCCAAAACATTTGTTATAATGCATACATTTTATTTTTTTCTGGGAACCACTTGAGTAGATAGGGACATGTAAAACAGATTGTATAGTTGTGCAGCTTGACTGTTGCTGGAAACCCATTTAGACATACAGTACGTGTGTGTGTGTGTGTGTATACACTTTTGTTAAAATATTTTATATATTTTTGTTTCTTCCATGTCAAACTAGTTCCAAGGCATTTACAATAACAAAAAACCCACATTACCACACAAAAAGTCCTAATAGTTTGTGAATTACTTCTAATACACAGAAACTAACCTGTCACTATAACTTGTAATTGTGACTAATCACTAGAGCTGTAACTCTTCACTGGTCTCACAAGTCAATTATGATTATCCTGTCAGCGAATTGATCCAATATCACGCTGCATCAGCTCCTCAATATTATATATTGCTATACATGGTTTTCATCAACAAATGAACTCCCCTTTTTATTATACCTGCTTTAAAAAAAGTCAAAATCAACAAGTGACATCATGAGGCAATAATCGATTATGGTCTTTCACTGCATCGGTGCAGAATCGTCCAGGTCGGCATCGCGATGCAGTGATTAATTTCCATCCCCCTAGTAATCACCATTTTGAAATAGTTGTATTTATTATTTCCATCAAGCTCCCTATCGGGCTTTGTTTTAGACAAAAGCCATAACTTTGTGTACTTTACCCTAACACGTTGCTGCTTTTGTTCACACTAGAGCCATAGAGAGAGAGTTACACAGATCTCCTCAGGTCTGGAGTTAGCATAGTAACTTGAAGGATAAATCATCACCAACTCTTGTTTTATGCATGATGACATACACAATTTCCTTAACATTTACAGATGAGAGTATATGTGAGGGGATAGAGAGACCCTGTATTGTCCAGGACCAAGTGTCACTGTAAATTTAAGCTTTAAAGTAGGTCATGGTATGCTTGCGGGGGGGCTCTTCAAGTGAACTCTGCTACACTGGCATGTGGTGCTTCTTTGTGTGCTTTGTTCCAGGTCTGTGTCCACCTGCAATATAGGCAAATGTATCTCAATGTATAGAGTACATAATATTGTAGAACTAATTAGCTATGCAATGTCAAATATTTACAACATTACAATGTATTAATTCTACACAAAAACTAAATTCATATTAGTAGAGCAAATACTAATGGGGATTTGTACAAAATATCTGTAATATACACACTCTGTCTTCAAGTGTTCGTGTCACAATATCCACAATCAATGAGCAAGTACAGCAGAGATGAGTATCTCAGAGAGCAGTGAAGTGGCATTCACTCACTGCCTCTTACACATATTTTTTAGGATGATTATATTGAAATGGTTATTGAGCAGTAAGATGTTTGCTTCTGGTACTGCTAGGTTCTTGTGCCACTGCTATTGGTTCCATTACAGATGCTACTAAAACTGTGCTATTACTATCATTACCACTACTGTAATCACTACTGCCTCTACCACTTATTATTGTCATTAGCACAAATTACATGGTTGGTGTAAGCGCTTGCATCTAGTATTTTTAAGAAAAAACAAAAGCCACCATGTTATCTCTATTTTTATCATTTACTTCATGTGTTTCATATAAATACTAGGAATGTCACCCGATTCAAATATTGACCCTCCCTTCGCCAGCAATACATTTTTCTATAACCCTCCAAAATAATTGTGAAAAGAGGCATGACCCTCCCCAACAATTTATTGATGTCTTCTTTTCTGGTTTGCGCTTGGCAAAGATGTACAGATAGCTGCTGGTTTTTAACAACCATAACACACATGATTTAACCTCTGCTTTCTCATCTTACACTGTTATGGGGGGGGCGTTTCAGTAGATTTACTCACTATGCATGGAAACGAAATGCACACTTCCTGCATTACTTTAAATACCAATGTACTCCTCTAGTAAACTAGTATTCACATGAAATTAAACAATAAAACATTGAGACCATTCAACAAAGCACACTGGTAATACTACATTCACCACATGAACTGGTTGCTATGGGCTTGTCACTAGGCTTCCTCAGTCATTGTATATTAGCATAAGTAAAGCTGACGAACATGATCCAAAGCTCCATTTCTCAGACGAGCTTCAATTTGGGAGCTCGCATGCTACCACTCCTTCCTTCTCAAATGTCTCGAAAAGGCTGTGGTTTGCACAGTTTCAAATCACGGGGACCTAGTCGCGCGCTGTGGGCGTAGGAATCAGAAATACAAAGTTTGTTGGTGTCCAAAACTGCTATTCAAATATGGGCTGTTTTATGAAAATTGATGGGTAATTGCAAATGTAGTACGAGTCTGACGTGATAGCCGGCGGGTGCCTGTCAGGGTCGCTGGCGCGTCCTCCGAGCCTGTCCCCCTTCACAGATCCTGAAACGAGGCCTTTATTTCCCCGATGGTTTGTTTAAATAACTTAACACATATCCATTATAAGATTAACTGAAACCTGTGGTTTTTTGAAGTTATAAATGCTCCACAAAAGACTGCGGGCGTATTAAAGCCCGCTGATTGTGTGTTATTGACTCCAAACTCGTGTTACTGTCATGTTGCGTTCTTTTTGGGTCAGACTTATCTGCTAGCAATGGGGGGCCGAGACTGAGAGCTACATGGTAAATATGCACCAAACAAGCCACTTTGAAATTTTGCTGTTTTCATGAATACAAAAGTTGGGTGAACCCCCCCCCCCCCAGACTAAAATGTTGGCCGACTCTCCCCTTGACAAAGAATAAAAAGACATGACCCTCCCCTATTTTCTTTCAGTGGTCCATTCCATAAATACAGAACAGCCCCTAATCGCAATTAATCGCTCATTTTTTATCTGTTCTAAATGTACTTGGAAAAGGATATTTATTTAAGTTTTGAATGCTCAAGTGGTATTTGAGACTCAACATGTGTGCGTGCATGTGTACTCTACTACCATGGCACTGATGACATTCTTGGTCTCATTCTAAGATCGACTCACCTTCCTTGATGCATAAAATGTATGCTAATTGGTGAAATATACCATATGTGTGCAAATGATAATTACATTGTTATTATTAGATCTGGGTATATCTTGGTAATACAATTGTCAACCTGGCCTCCACTTGGCTTTATCACTCAACCTTTGTTGCTCTAATACCTTTTGGTAAAAAATACAAAGGTTAGATCCGTGACATATTTCAATAGAGAGACAGCCTAGTTGCTAAATAATCCATTACAAGTTGGTGAATTTCCCCAATAATACCCACAATGTCAGCGCTGACAAACATGGAACATATACAGTACAACAGTACAAAAATACAGGCTCACAGTGCAGTGATCTGATCATTCATACAATTTTAACAAGGCTGTCAGACGCCAGAGATGTTCACAAGTCTTTGAGCTTGAGTCCAAGTCAAGTCTCAAGTCTCTGGCCACCTGATCTGTCCCTAACACTGTATTGTTAAATATGATTAATTCAAAGCATGTCCTGTAGCTGCCATCCATACAGTACAGTACCAAAATCAGTTGTATGATAACTTGGGCTCTACTTAACACATCTCTCTAGCCCTCGGACCTGGTGAAGTATTAACCTAAGCCTGTCTCATCGTATGAATACAACTATTAAGATACAATTTGCCTGTTCCCAGCTTTAGCACAAGACGTTGCGATGGTTAGCTTGTTACCGGTGACGATAAATGCTAAATGTAACGTCTCTTTCACATTAGCAAGTGCCTGACCTATCTGGGTGCGTTTTGAGAGAACTGATGGAGCTCCACGTTGTGGATCCAGCATCATTTCTCTTGGTGCCACACACCTTGCATGTAGCTGTTGGCTTACTGCCACTGTTTACCAAGTTATTGAAAGCAAAACCAACAACAAAAGGCCCAACTCCGGGAGGACGTGGTGTCGCCATCCTCAAAGCATTTTTGATATGTGAGTGCACGCACATAAAGCATAGGGCATGCGTTTATGTTGCACATTATGGCAAAGGGCAGGGGACATGCAGCTCGTCATACGTTTCCCCAACGTATATGTGCCAATAAAAAGAAAATAGAAAAACATGAATTAATTTAGATTTAAAAAGCAATAATTGCATGAAAACAAGTTGTTGACGAGTCTCTAAGCTCGAATCCGAGTCAAGTCTGAAGTCAGTTGTTTGTGCAACTTAAGTGCAACGCAGGTGCGTTTTCTTTTTAAAGGTGACCTGCAACACAAAACCGTTTTTTTTAAAGTCTGTTAGGTCCATATGTGTGTGTGTGTGTTATTTGATGAATGTGTCAGCTCTAGCCACTGAAAAGAAATAAGAGGAGAAATCAGACCAATCACAACAGCTGGTCAGTCTGACGTCATGTTGCCTGAGCTAATTACTATTCATGAGCTGGGTGAAGGATGCTGATAGCCAGGCTCTCATTGGCTAGCTGTTAGCCAATCAGAGTGGAGCAGTTTAGTTGGTTGAATATTAATGAGAACTGGCCCAAATGGTGCTGAGTCTTCCTGCAGGCTTTCTATACCACGCTAGAATGGCTTGAATCAAGGTCACCAAGGTTACAGAGTCCATGGTAGAAGTGACGTGTGGCAGGGCACCTTTAAACGATTTGGGCGCAAGATGGGAAATTAACAACTGCATCGGTTTAAAATAGACATTTGCGACATGGCCCATAGTGTGATTCATTAGTTGCCAGATTGTCACTCTCCAGCGGTATCCCTAGTGTGTCTTTCCCAGTGTTTTTGTAGACCTCTAGCTTGTATTTTTTGACTACGTCTTTTGCCTGGATTGTACAAATAAAGCTCCATTACATTTTACTCTATGCTTTGAGTCGTGCATTTGGGTCCACTGTTATATCATGACAAATAATACTGCTGCAAGTGGCTGTTGAGAATAAGAGATGCGGTGGTTATCAGGCGATGTTTGTGATTTGGGAAACCAAGTCTGCTTTTGTTTCATGTGTAACAAGCCCTGCGCAAACACAGGCATGAGAATAAAGTAGAGGCGTCGCATTCAGAACCATCAGTGCACCCTGCGCACTCCCTCATTAATATCCATCTGGCCGAGCTGTGGCAGAATCCAGCTCTACAGCCCCCTAATGTACATAATATAGCACATACCTGGAACAGTTGCTGTGTACTATGGAGTGTGCTGTTTTGAAGGATATTCAAATTAGAATAATTGTCTGTAAAAGTGGTGGATTGTGTATTTGTTATTGTAGTGACCCTTTTGCCTATAAAAAGAAATGCCACCACCACGGTTGCTGATTGAAAGCCTCTTTGTTTTAGACACGTGCAAGTGATGACGGAATGTGCCGGGGTTTCAGTACAAAGACAATTGTAAAAAGCTACTGCCCCAACTGGAAGGAGGTTCAAAACCAACATTAACCAAAATGTCTCTTACAGTTAGGCCATGTTTATGCTTTGCTTGTCATTACCTGTCATTAACGTTATCTTGTTGGCAGGTATTCCTACCTAATTAAGACTTATTTTCATGTCATTATGCTCTATGCCTATACGCATTGCATAAGTTTGTCTCTGTCTCTCTCAATATCAAAACGATTCTACCATTTATTTCTCCTGTATAAAGTATATGGTTGACTGGAAAGTGAAAGGTGAGACCACAAAGGACATGTCTGGCAGAGTTCTGTGAGACACTGAGCAGTCAAGGAGGGTGAACTTTACATTGTCTGAGTGCAGACCAACTTTATTTGATATACACAAGGGACACATGCTCTCTGATAAAACCTTGACAGTAGACAAGCGAGATTCCCTTCCCAAACCTCAGTTACTGTAACTCACCGGTAACTAAAGAAGTAGTATTTTCAAGATAAAGCATCTTCGCTCAACATTGTGTTTCACATTTACTGTAGTCATGACTTGTACTTTACATCTAATGTGCAGTTGCAATACAATGTACTTTGACACCTATGCAACTTTAAATATTACATTATTTGTTACCACGTTTTTATTTTTGATACTGATACCTTCACAATGAGTATATGTTCATACCAATACTAATCTGATGCTCATTCCTTCTTACTCTTCTTTTTCCTAAACCTTTAAATAAGCCACCCATATGCACCTTGCTTGTGTGTGAGCTAGAGCTGCAACTAACTATTATTTTAATTGTTTATTAATTTCTCTATTTCTTTCTGGAATAATGGATTAGTTGCTGGGTCGAAAAAATGTCAGAAAACATTGAAAATGCGGATCGGTGTTTCCTAAAGCTCAGGACGACGTCCTCATATGTCTTGTTTTGTCTTCAACTCAAAGAAATTCAGTTGACTGTCACACAGGAGTGAAGACACTAGAACATGTTCACATTCAACAAACTGACATCAGAGAATTTGTATTTTTTTGTTATGAAAAACAGACTTAAACAATTGACCGATTATCAAAATAGTTCCTGATTAATTTAATAGTTGACAACTAAGTGACAAATCTTCGCAGCTCTATGGAGAGCCATGAACCATTTAAGATTGGTGCGCTGCTTTAGAAGACTTAACATCAAACTGTTTTTCGTTATTAGTAGTTTATGGAATCGATATTTGGAACCGATATGCATTTACTGTACGGTAAAAAGGAAAATCTTTTAGTCAAAATTAACAACTTGGAATGTTCCAAACTCCAACACAAAGGTTTGTTTAAATGCTTTAGGCACATGCCAACAATTTGTTTGCAGGTGCTGTAGTGGAGCTAAAGTAGCGCACCTTTTAATGAATTAACAATATTGGTTATCTGTCAAATAAAACACAAATACAGATAATCTGCAAAAACTGCCAACTATTGAACCCAATAATTGGTGGATCCTTTGTATAGACTGATGGCTCAGCAGTGTAATTGATTATGTTGTTTGTCGGCTGTGCATGTCAGACATGTTCATTTTTTTATATATATGTATATGTTCTGACCTATGCAGCCAACAGCAGAGTACATTGCTGCACTGCTACGGTATGTTTAATTTTTATGTGAAGCTTACAGTGAAGGATAATGCAGACATTTTCCAAAAAGGAGAATAGTTTTTACCATCCTGGGTAGACAGCCGTCTAGACAGCAGACCTTTGGCTATTTAATTCTTTTAAACTTGGAGATAAGAGTAGCAGAGGACATATAGCAAACAACGTGCAAAAGACAGCTAAAACAGCTTATATTACAATGACAGAAATGGATAATTGGATTTCTCTCTCTCTCTTTGTTAAATTCTGTTTTTCTTTCCTTCTGTTTCTAAATAACAACCCTAATTGCTAAGTAACTAATTGTAGTAGCACTGCAGGTGCATTCTGGGAGGATAGGGAGCAAATGAGGTGAGGCAAAGACAAGGAGGCATAAATGATGAATGTGAGCCGGCTCCTGGTGGATCTGGACATGCTTCCCTCAGCCCTCAGAGCTGTCTGTGCCACTGCATTAATGATCTGAATGACAGGCAACCCCAATGAAGATGAGAGAGCCTGTTAGTGAGATAAGGAAAGAGAGAGAGGGAGCATACATCCAAACATGTTGACAAAGAGACAGAAAATATCAGATGCATGCAGAGGTACTGCTCTTTCAGTGGAGATGAATGGCACAGAATAAGAATAACAAGCTCAGCACATCTTACTCTCTTATTAAATCAGCAGCATTAGAATTGTTTGCAAATATAAATCCATAAGTCCAGAGAACAGTGTTTTTGTCCATGAATATCAGTGTTTTAGTTATGGTATAGTTATAGTCAGACTTTGATGCTGAATTTAAAAAGGTGCTATTGAATATTGTAGCAGTGTAAATCCTGAAAGTCTTTTTGGAATAAAGTGAGTGATGCATTTACAGTATATTTACATTTCTTTCAGTTCTTGTTGGTGCTCAACCCCAGAAACCCCAGAAACCGGAACTAACAGAAACCTAATGTGTAGGGCTGCATAGATGAATTGATAAGTTGTCAACTATTAAATTAATCTGCGACTATTTTCAATTGATAAATCGGTTTGAATACTTTTTTTATGATGATGATTCCAGCTTCTTAAATGCATTTCTTCACTTTTTACACATATTTCATAATTTTCTGACATTTTATAGACCAATCACCTTATCGATTATTGGAGAAAATCATCTACAGATTTTAGGGCCAGTTGAAGCCCTACTCATGTGTGTCATTCCCTCCCAGTGAAAGGCCTGGTTTGACTAGTATGTAATGTGCAAGACTTATTAAAATGGACGCAAATAAAGCAAGAAGAACAAATCTAACCACAGGTTAAACTAGAAACTACTGAAAAGGAGAAGTGTCTTGAAACAGAACACTGTTTTCAAGACACAGGCGCTCCAACTTGTTCATTATTTTTGACACGCCTTGTCGTCTTGAAATGCTTATGTAGATGATTATTGAATTCATGTATCTATTATTATTCACAGCAGCAACACATTCTTTAGACTGCAAGCTGTACAAACTATTCACACTGTGTGTGGAGCATACTTTTGCCAGTTTGATACTCTGAACATAAGAAAACGTGTGTATGTGTTTGTGTGTGTGCGTGTGTGCGCGTGTGCGCGTGTGTGCGCGTGTGCGCGTGTGTGTGTGTGTGTGTGTGTGTGTGTGTGTGTGTGTGTGTGTGTGTGGTGTGTGTGTGTGTGTGTGTGTGTGAGAGAGAGAAACTGTGAGCTGTGATGGACTGCAAGTAATTAACAAGTGTGCGTAGTACCCTTTAAACCAGCAACATACATAAAGAGCAACATGATCTATGTTAAAATGAAATATTTTAAATAAAAGATGTTTTGAATAGTAATACTGCTTTTGCACCACATACAGTATGTTCTTTAAATAACAAGAAATACAGGCACTGGTGACTCTGCAAGCCTCTTTCTTTTTATACATAATTTACTGCAGATGTAACAAAAACTGCTGTATTTTTTGCACAGTGAGGTCACAATAAAAAGCCTAACTATATTTAATTATTTTACAAGAACTAGTGGAATGGGGGTATCCTTTATTGATCTAAAATGTAGATATGTCATTTAGTGTTATTAGCACAGTGATTTGGATTGACAGTTGTAGGGCTCCTGAGCGGGCTTCTGGATGCGTGTGATAACCAGACGTCCTCCCACCAATGGATGTTTCTCTCTGTTTGTAGGCACAGCTTTAATGAAGAAGCAGACCTGCTAACATTCTTGCAGAAGGGACCCTCTTCAACAAGTATGGGGTCACCATGGAAACCATTTCTCCTCCTGTCTGTCATCAGTAGCCTTTCAGGTAAGAAATACAAATGTCACTGTTCAGAGATGATGGCAAGAAATATTTGTCCAGAATATGTTTAAACACTGATATTAGAAGAAATGGTACAGTACACACTGCAATCTACTGTAATGGCATAGCATATTGTAAATGTGACACAGCTGGGAGATCACCATTTATGGATGTGAGAGGTCACACTTGGAGTGGCGGCATCAACACCTTTGAAAAAAGAATGTTGCATTTAAAGTTGAGTAGAAGTGACGATGTCATGGCTCACTGAACATCCCTATTCTGTTAGGCTTTTGAGTCTCAGAGATTTGACAGAGGTTTCCCTGCCTTTTCAGTGAATGACGTCTAAGATGGCTGTAAACAGCAGGTGCTCTTAGAAAAAGCATCAGCTAGTAACAGGGCCACGTTCCTACTGTAGTTTCATATTTTGAAGATGGAGACAAAGAATCAGCAGGGCTGATTAGCCTGTCGAAGTATTGAGAAATACTTTCTTTTGTTAGTGCCTTAGTGGCCCAGTAGGAATCGAAAACCTCTCCATGGCAGGGCTGTGCTCCATCCACTGAGTTGAGTTTTCTGGTAGAATATCTTTACCGGTGCGATTAGTACTACATGCACAATTTGATGTTCCACATCAAGCGTTTCCCTTGGTCAGTCTGGAGCATGTGTTTGCCGGTCTAATGGAGTCTGCCCTTTTAATAGTTCTTTCAACCCACCAGAGGAGGGTTCATGCACTCTGTGGCTCACCTCGAGCTTTGTTTCTGGGAGTCAAACACAGCGCTGACCTTACTCGTTAAATGGACACGACTGTTTCTTAGGTTTTGCGCCTTCTGTCTAGGGACTGTTAGATTCTGAATCAGTTGTGTATTTATTTTATTTTTTTAAGATTATTTTTTGGGGGCTTTTTCCCTTTATTTCAAAGGGACAGTAGATACACAGCCTACATGCGGCACACACTCGTATGGGTGAGCTAGAGGTCGCCCCAGTTGTGTACATTTTTAGAGGAGAAAGATGTTTTTTATATGTATGTTAAGTATGATGCTTTGGTTAAACAAACTGTCACAATAAGCAGTACCAATCCAAGGACGTAACAAGGTCCTACCTTTGTATTTTGTATTATGAAGATGAACCAAAGTTAATTATTGTAACTTGAGTGCTGGAATGGGTTGTCCAACACTGTCACACTACTGCTCTCCCTGAGGATGCTGGTCTTGGTAAGACAACTACTGCTTTTTATTGGAGTATTTCTGTTGGCCATATTGTGCATTTTGCAATGATTAATTTTCAAGGCTTCTGAATTTCATTGGCATTAGGAATGTTAATGATTAACTGTTATCCAACAATAACAGTTTTGACTGAATAATACTACAATGTTTTTTGCAACTTTTTGTTGCATTGTAAAAGACAAAAACGCTTACCAGTGGTTCCCAAACTGAGGGGCACGTCCCCTGGGGTGCTGCAGCGATGCTAAATATGAACAAATAATGCATGGTTCTGCCATTTGACTGGATAGGACTCAACAACACACACCCAGCCTCGCCAGCCTCGTGGTGCATTCAAAGTTATAGTAAAATACCCTTTTCCCATCCAGTATTTTTTTTTTTTTCATTTAACAGCAATTTATTGCTGACATAAGTTATTATTATTATAAGTTATTGTTATTACATTTTTCCAAAATCATTTAAGTTTGACAATCTTGACAATACATATACAAGAGCTATGTGAAAACATGCCACTATATCTGTGAGCATAGACAGGATAACAATACTGTACAAAAAAACACAAAGCAATAAGAACAACAGCAAAGCTATTTCAGGATGACATCTTTGTTCCAAGATAAGGAGCAGTGTAAGGCGTCTATAGTCAGAGATGGTGTTAGCCACTTCAGCATTATAGAATGATGCATATAGTACTGTGTACTCTAAGAAAGGCCTGTGGTGTTGTTTGCATAAGCACTAGAAATGTTTTTGTAATCTAATCATCGGCATTTTAAACAGTTGTCTTTAAAGTGTAGATCTTGCCTCGCCATTAAGTTTGTGAAAGTGATTTAAGAGAGGCGGGGGGACGTGTACTGTAAAAGAAATGGTGAGGCTACTTGAGGATATCTTTTAAAGATATCTTCACCAGCAATAGACCTCACTGACTGCATAGAACTAGCAGTGTGGTGGATATCAGCACACTTAAGTAAATTGCCGTACTGACAGTTCCCCTTCTGGATTCTTGAAGCAGATCAAGGCTTGATAGAGTACAGTAAAACGACATTCCTCAAGACGCCTTCGTTATCTGGTTGTCACATGTGCACATTGTGCTGCCACCCTCTACAAGTTTAAAGCATAAAGAATCTGTTTAATTTTTTGATCAGCCTTTTAGATTAAAAAAAAAAAGTTTGGTCGTTTAGACCTAATTATGTGCAAACCTATTCAGTCAGTCAGATTCCAGAATGACTCAGAATGATACACAGTCAAGGACATAAAAAGATGTTTTAACTGCAGTGTAACTGCAAAGTCCAATGACTGATCTTTTCAGACGAACACAGGCACTTATCAGGTCTCTCAGGCACACCTGCTGCGGGTGTCTGTCTGATTGATATGAACAGCAACGGCCACGGCGTCCAAAGTACAGTAGGGGCTGTCGTTGCAAACCCCATGGGCAGAGAAATGGGAAAACTAAAGGAAAAATCAACACACTCCATCCCAAAGGCTTCCCAAAATCTACTGGAGGACTGGACAAATAATAGACCCCAGGTACGGTATAGTATTAGTGTTGTTATGAGTATGTTATAACTATATCTATATAAATGTAAATGGTCTGTTCTCATGTAGCGCTTTTCTAGTCTTAACGACTACTCAAAGCTCTTTTCCATAGTACAGGACCATTCACCATTCACACACATTCATACACTGCGGCCGAGGCTGCCGTACAAGGTGCCACCTGCTCATCAGATACACACTCACACACATTAACACTCTGATCTAGGGCCAGGGATCGAATCACCAACCTTCCCTTTACCATCTCCAACAGAAACCACTGTTCCCAACCTGCTCCGAACAGCTCTGTTGTAGTCCAGCTTTTACTTCAGAGACAAACGTACGTCACTTTGTAACACACGTTATAATGCTCACTTAGCTACTAGCATGGCATGCCCTCACACTCTGCTTCTGACTGGCTAGTAGTCCTTACCTAGGTACTGTCAGGGCCCTCATACTCTGCTCCTGACTGGCTAGTAGTCCTTACCTAGATACTGTCAGGGCCCTCATACTCTGCTTCTGACTGGCTAGTAGTCCTTACCTAGGTACTGTCAGGACCCTCATACTCTGCTTCTGACTGGCTAGTAGTCCTTACCTAGGTACTGTCAGGGCCCTCATACTCTGCTTCTGACTGGCTAGTAGTCCTTACCTAGGTACTGTCAGGGCCCTCATACTCTGCTTCTGACTGGCTAGTAGTCCTTACCTAGGTACTGTCAGGGCCCTCATACTCTGCTTCTGACTGGCTAGTAGTCCTTACCTATCTACTGAGCATGTGCGACTCCCAACAAAGATTGAACAGAAGTGAGATGTCTCACTCTGTAGCAAAAACAGAGAGCTCAACACACAGGGTGAAAAGAGGAGCTGCAGCAATGTGCAGAACACCAAAAGTATGATGTTTTTTGAAAATGAAACCACGTAAACCTATTCTGGTAAAACCTCTAAATACATTTATGAACCTGAAAATGAGCAGAATATGAGCACTTTAAACTAGTTCAAGAGTTCTAAACAGGGACTTTGTGGTTTGTGCAGTTAATGTGTTTCAGTTGAGTAAATTCTGTCTATTGATTTTTTATCTCAGCATTTGGTTCTGTGGTACCTTGGGTGCATGAAGTTGACAGAGTTTACTCCGCTTGTTCATTATCGGTGTCTCAGCCCTCTGTTGCTACATTAACTTCTGCTGTCTTACTGCTTTGCAAAGTATTTGCCTTTCAGTAAAAGGGGTCGTCTCTTTCTCAAAGGCCTTATAGGGTTTTATTATGGGATTGATTTTTCCACCTTTACAATTCATTCTCATGTGGAGAGTAATGTCTTCTTTTATTATCAAGACTGCCATTTCAGCCACCAGAGGTAAAAAAAAGAAGTAGATTTTCTGGAACACAAACTAAATATTCCAAGTTTCAGACAAATTTATTACAAGCTCATGTTTTTTTTTAATGTTTGTAAACCTACCTGCCGCTCTCATTGTTGAACACTATTGCCGATTAAAATGTATCTTTTTAAAGACGAGTTTATCTATTATTATTTTTTATGTTACGCTAAGTAAAGTTTATTCATGTCATATCAGTCTAATGAAATAGCAGCAGTGTTTCCCACATTATAATGGCCAATGGATTGTTTTTTTATGGAGAGTTGTTCATTTTACCAAACTATTACTTTACAACACTTGCTACTAATGTTGGAGCTTAGGTAAAAGTTGAGGTTTTCCAAAAAACAGCACTTAGAGATGAGTATGCTTTTAGAGCTCACAACTGTCAAAAATATGTCAAGATTTAGTAAAAATGTTGCACTTGAAACTAGTTTTCAGTAATATCAGCAACATGAGCCTTGATCAGCCACTCCCAGAGGTGTGAGGCAGTCTTTGTCTATTATGGTACTTTTGACAGGATGGCTTGTGTAATGGATTATTGAGCTACTGTTCTTTCTAAATATTCTGAAAAACACTCACTTTGAAGACAACCATTCCCCTGTTCTATTTTATTTTCCTATCTACCTGTCTCCACTGCCCAGTCCTCATTCGTTGCATAGATATTAAAATCATGCAGTTGCAAAGAGGGCAGCACAATTAGATTTCTCTCATGTTTAAAAGTGGGCTGGGCAGGCATGATATTGGGGGCCATTTCTTTCCTCCCCCCCTCCAATCTGCCTCTGATTGAAATACATTGCCTGGAGTGTTAAATGTGGAATGGTAATTCAACTGTTCCTCAGCTAACTCTGAGTTCTCTCAATATTAAATGTGTGTTGTTGGGAATATATATGTGTAGTGCTGTATAAGTGATGCATGAAGTCATTTTCACCAAGGGCAAAAGAGTCGTGCACCAGAAATATAGTTGCATGTGTGGAAATGGATGAGTATCTGCATGCACTACACAGCTTGACCATGCAATGAATATATTGCTGCCAATGTATAGGCTACCTTTAAACATTAAAATACAGAGCTTTGTTAAAAGTCACTCCAAGCAAGAGAGGTTAATGCCCCAACACGCCAGTACCCAAAATAATATAGTGGATACCTAAAACAACAATCCATAGCTGTAGGTTACTATATTTGTGTGTACAAATACACACCCTTTGGGATTTCCATTTGGGTCCCACCATCAGGGACTAATGGACATTGCTCCAACTGGCAGGAGAACCAGAGCTGTGACAGCCTCTCTTACACTCACAACTTGAGCCAAGGAAATGAAAAAAGGAAAGGAAAAAAAGTAATAGTTGATTTCTGTAAGCATGATAATTTGGGGTAAACATTCAACTCTTCAATTATATTTGTTGTGTACAGTGACTTAAACTACAATCAGTACCCGGGAACTGAATTTGGCATTTCAGAGTACACAGATCTACATTGAGCCTATGCGCTGAAAAAAATGTAGCCTTGCTTAGGGCCGCAACAAACTATTATTTTCATATTCGATTATTTTCTCGATTAGTTGTTTGTTATAAAATGTCAAAAGGGTGGAAAATGTGGATCAGTGTTTCCCAAAAAGCCTGAGATGACGTGCTCAAATGTCTTGCTTTGTCCACAACTCAAAGATATTCCTTTTACTGTCACAGAGGAGAGAAGAAACTAGAACATATTCACATATAACAAACAAAAAGTGACTCAAACAGATTAATTGATTGACCAAATAGATGGCTATTTATTTAATAGTTGACAACCACTAATTGATTAATTTTTGCGGTTCTAGTCTAGCTGTCACGTTCCACATAGTCTTAAGCCAAGTGCAAAAGGTTGTTGACAAACCTACGTCACTTTGTAACATACGTTATAATGCTTGCCTAGCTGCTAGCATGGCATGCCCTCATACTCTGCTTCTGACTGGCTAGTAGTCCTTACCTAGGTACTGTCAGGGCCTTCATACTCTGCTTCTGACTGGCTAGTAGTCCTTACCTAGGTACTGTCAGGGCCCTCATACTCTGCTTCTGACTGGCTAGTAGTCCTTACCTAGGTACTGTCAGGGCCCTCATACTCTGCTTCTGACTGGCTAGTAGTCCTTACCTAGGTACTGTCAGGACCCTCATACTCTGCTTCTGACTGGCTAGTAGTCCTTACCTAGATACTGTCAGGGCCCTCATACTCTGCTTCTGACTGGCTAGTAGTCCTTACCTAGGTACTGTCAGGGCCCTCATACTCTGCTTCTGACTGGCTAGTAGTCCTTACCTAGGTACTGTCAGGGCCCTCATACTCTGCTTCTGACTGGCTAGTAGTCCTTACCTAGGTACTGTCAGGACCCTCATACTCTGCTTCTGACTGGCTAGTAGTCCTTACCTAGGTACTGTCAGGACCCTCATACTCTGCTTCTGACTGGCTAGTAGTCCTTACCTAGATACTGTCAGGGCCCTCATACTCTGCTTCTGACTGGCTAGTAGTCCTTACCTAGGTACTGTCAGGGCCCTCATACTCTGCTTCTGACTGGCTAGTAGTCCTTACCCAGGTACTGTCAGGGCCGTCATACTCTGCTTCTGACTGGCTAGTAGTCCTTACCTAGGTACTGTGGTTCTGTAGCTAAAACAGAGAGCTCAACATGCAAATGTAAATGTGCTGTATTTATACAGCGCTTTTCCAGTCTTAACAACTGCTCAAAGCGCTTTTACATCATACAGGAAACATTTACCATTCACTCACATTCATACACTGTGGCCGGGGCTGCCGTACAAGGTGCCACCTGCTCATCAGATAAACATTGATACACATTCACACTCCGATGCACAGTACCTGGGGAAACTCGGGGTACAGCCGCCCCATGAGGTACTGCAGGGTGAAAACAACTACAAACAAACAAAATCTTTTTTTGTTTGTTTTTTAAACCATGTAAACCAATTTTTATATAACCTCTAAACACAACTATGAACCTGAAAATTAGCATGATATGAGCACTTTAAAATTGTAGATACAGAAAAACATGTGACATCCAATTTTGTGTCACGCCACTGTAGAATTATGTCGCACCTCCAATATGACCATTGCATTTAAAGAATGAATCTTTGGTAACACAGCATGCTGTATAGAGACACCCAGTCTTCCCATCAAGAGGCATGACAACCTAATACCATACATCATACTGCAGCTTCATTGTTAATCTGGCAAGGTTGAAGCAACTCATACAATTACCATAGTACACCAAGGATCAGGAAAAAGACGGGGTTTTAGTAAGTAGTCTGCCGGGATAGGAGGTGAGGTGAGGTTGCATATGATGTATGGATTGTTCTATCTGTAATGATATTCCGCTGAATAAATGGTCTCAAGCATAATCAGCTTCAGTCAATATAATCTCCCTGTGAAGGTCTTCATTAATCTTACATGCTATGGCTAATCATGTCTATCTACTTGATTCCCCATGAGCGTCTCACCTACTTACATTATGTTATTCTAATTAATTTTTAGCAGCGCGGCCGTCCAGGGGCTGCAGACAAGCCCAAGACTCGCACGTTGTCTCCTGTGCTGTGCCAACCCAGGTCACTGGGTTATACAAGTAGATCTAATCCAAGAAGATGAGTTCCTCACTGTTTCCCCAGGTCTGCCCTCTGTTCACTTAAAACATGTCATCTTCCCTTAGCCTCACCTTATTTCAAAGACAAGTAAGTCTCCTCAGGTGGTCAAACTTTATGAAAACCTAGACTTTATTTAACGCTGAATTTCTATAGTATACCAAAAGGTCATTTCCATTGAAGTAAACCTACAGTCTAACATAAGTATGATAATAAGGACAAGGTACAACAGGATCGTTTGGCTTTTTGTTCTTTGTTCAGTATAAAATGGCCCTTGTCTCCGTTGGTGATGTTATCATGAAAGGTGGTGTTGAGACCTGAAACGATCACCGATGGCATTGCTCTAGAGCTCCCTAAATGCAGCAGGTGCAGCCCTGTCTACAACAATGAGTGTGTCGGATGTTGCACCCTCTGAAAGATAGGGATCAGTAGGGTCTGCAGGGGTCATTGCTTTTATCAGATGAACGTGGCAGCTGACAAGAGCAAGTGCTTCACAAGAGTCTGCTTCACGAGTCAAACAAACAAAAGAGGCTTTTTTCAGTATGCCGTATTTGTCAGGGTTTAGCCCCAGTCTGGAATGTTATTTTTTAGGTAAAAAGGAAATTGACCTTTATAACTTACAGTTTTACAGAACAATGTGCAAAATTTACATGCCCTTATTGACAGAATATCCCTGTAAATGTATGTGTATCCATGTGTATGCTAACACGTACAGTATAAAATAATTGACTTGTCATTATATATATTATTTATCCACAAATGGGAATAAACATCCATTAACACTTAGAATTCTGTGTTTTTTTATAATACTCCCTACATTTACATTTGGGTGCACACTGAAAGGCTTTTACTTTTGAGTATTGTCATTGACGAAACCATACCCAACCAAAAACATACTCATATTTATTCACAATTTGATGTTATGTCACAAAACTCAATCACCATGGCCATATTCTTAAATTGGGGTCATCCTTGTAGTAAGATTTGTTATTGGCTTGCATCCATCAAGTATAAAGCTATATCAAGTATATAGCATATATAATATCCAATAAAACACCTTTCACCTCCACTGACATTAAGTCACATTAAGATAAGCTTTTATTGATCCCCAGAGGGGGAATTCTGAATTGATATTAAGTAGTATGGGAATATTAGAAAGACCTTCTTCTTTTTTTTTTTTTTTTTTACATTATATGCAGGCACATGCACAATTAAGTAGCACATCAGAAATACATCTTTGAAAACCATCACTGAGTCAAATCAACCCCTCTCTGACACTATGCAAACACAACTGAATGTATCAGGATTGTGACAACCACATAACCATAATCATATCACAGAACAGTAAAGCTTGGATCCATTGCTTTGATTATGTCACAAATGCACACTGATATATTAAACACTCCTGTAGATTCTTTACGGCTTTGGCCCGGTCTAAATCTGCAAGAGATTGCTTTAATGCTGCATCCCAGTGTGTTATTAATAGGTTGTTTGTATCATCCTCTACTATTTTATCCAATTTACTTCTCCGTGTCCAGTATTACTTTGGGCTGGGCATCTCCAGGTATCAATTTGAGTTTGATTCAGGATGCAATAATTTAATCAGAAAACATTTATTTGTATTAATGGAAGAGAGTCTTTGATTTCCATTCGTTACTGTACAGTTTAAACACATTCACAGTAACATAATCATTATTCTCAATCAAACATGTAATTTAATAAATGTACTTATATTATAATTCCTTACCATGACAGCAGTATGCCAACTGGCCTTGAGATTATATGGCATGTTTATATCTTCCATTTAGTACTGTAAGAGAAAGAATCCTTTTGTCCCGACGTGGTATTTCAAACCTTTACTAAACGCAGTGAGTGCAGCTGTCATCTTTGAAAAGATCTACTTATGTTATGACAAGCTGTTTCCTTGTCATCTCTCGCTGCTTTTCTCAAGCACACTGGAGAGAGATGCAGGGTTTGCTGTCACATATTCACAGTGCCTGCAATGGGCCCATACTCAGCAGTACTCACTAGTACTGCCGGCACATCTGATTTGTGTCCACATTAGTACCCTTACTTCTAATTTTTATTACCAGTGTTATTAATAGGCTGATATCATAGACTGTATGTACAGTCTGGTATTTATAACAAAATTGTATATATTTCCTGATGTAATGGGAAAAACCAAGCAGTTCTTTGTAACATCAAACATTTAGCACCCCTATATTGGCCGATGGAATGATCCTTTGTTTCATAAGCACATTTTCAGACACTGACGATTCAACCGTGAGATTGGCAGTCTAATCGGGCTCCTTAGATCGAATAATCAAACCTACAAGATATACTTATAAATATATCAAAAACACATGCGTTGATGATGTTATGCAATTCATTCAATTCAGGCATTGTATATATATGGGTGCAATAAACTGACTAAAGTCCAGTGGGCAGCTGCTGTGGGAGAAACAGGATGATTAGTGGGACCGGTGTAAGCCCCACAGTCCAGATGTGCATGGCAGCCCTGGGAAATTTGTATGGAGGACAATAAATGTGGAGTACACTAAATATTTAACATGATTAATCACTCCTTCCTTGATGATACACATGGTTAAATTAAGTTAAACTAAACAAGATATAGCTTGCATCACATTTATTATGTTCAATCAATAACCTTGTTACCTCCCCCATTATCTGCTAAATATGACGTCACCGTTAGATGGAGGCAAGTTGGCAACTGACGCTTTGGTTGAATTTGGAGTATCATGTGTGAGAATGTATCAATTTTCATAACCCTCCGTTGTTTGGCTGCTGTAATTTACTGTACATTTTCAAAAATCCTCACTGAATGGACCTAGACGTGGGACAAAACTGGCTAAGCAGAATTGCCTTAGAGGCTTATAAAGCTCAGGAAGTCTACGTTGCCATAACATAAATTGTGCCATAATTTGTAATGAAAAAAGTACATCTGGACAAATCAATAAACATATCCAAAAGGATAACAATAGCTGCAATAAAGAGGCATTATACAAAGAAAGAAATGTCATAAATCAGTGAATACACAGACTAATTAGATATAAGGAAACCAAGCATTCTGCAAAACCTTTGTTCAGCATCTTCAAATTTGAGATAAATGAATGTCGGCCATAACAAAATATACAGTACTAACATAGCTGCTCCTACGTCTACATGTTATGATTAAGGTGGGATTCAGCGATGCATCCAGCTGTCAAAGGGAACAGTGCAAGGCTCTGCATTGTTTAACCAACCGTGGTACCACAAGCAGGGGTACTGTGGTTTACACCTCAATTGAGCTGATTCTCATCCAGATACTTATTTAACTTACTACCAACCACAATACCTTTAATTTTAAACAGAGTTCCATATTCTGCTTCTCCCAGTATGTAATACAGTAATTGCCCACTCTCCATTTGTAGATAGGAGTATTTTTGCAGCTGACAAGTCCCCAGGGGCATGCAATTATTTCTCCGTTTTTGCAGTTCTTTTATAGCAGTAGATCATGTTGTGCAAAACACTTTTGCCCCCCTTTGCAGAACTCTGATTAGACTCTTGCTGAGTTTAAAGCATTTAGTCCTTAGCATTTTTCTTTAAGCATTATATCCAAACAGTTCCATATCAACAGTGATTTCAGCTTTTTGTTTTAGCTGTATTGTATAGTCGCTTTATAAAATATGTATTGATTTTGTGTGAAATTTTGACTTGTTACATTTATTGTACCAACAAAGACAACAGATTGGCACATTACCCTACATAAAGTGACTTGAATTCCTCAAAAGAAAGTCGTAGGAGACTACAGTGACAGCAATGACTAGTGACAGCCTCAAGTGTAGTTTACATTTCAGAGAGGATATTATTCTGAACCTCCATGGACTTTTACTCTAAAGGACGCTGTTTCTCTCTTGTTCTGTTACACTGACACCATTAAATGGGAGACTTTGATGACTGTGATTTTCAGAATAATGCAGAGTATGTGTTGTAGCGTGTAAGAAGTGAATTTATAAGTGCCTTTACACGTAACCTTTAATGGTGACTACTGTAAATGCTAGATGCTCCAGAAAAAGACTGACTTGGTTGGAAGCCAAAGGGGAAAGACTCCTAACATCGTATTAGGAACAGAGAATAAAGAGGTTTTCACATAAGAAGTTTATGTATTTATTGGTAATTTCTCTTCTTGGGCAATGATTTGGAAATAGATTTTTACCTAGATATTAGGCTTAATGTAGAAGTGATGCCTGGTTGTGGATTTTTCTTCCGATGTCTACTACATCACAGATACAATGCCAATGCTTTTTAGCAGTAGTTGTATTTTCTGCATTCTAGGTTTTTCCTTCTATTCTGCTCAGAGCAGTCTCTGAATGGTGACACCTTATTCTGCTGTCTCTACTCTTTGTTATTGTTCACTACGGTTCCTGTCTTGCAGAACACTAGCAAATTATTCCTTTTTACAGTAGCATGGGAAACTGATGCATGCTCATCCGTTTTATAGAGGAGGATAACACAGAGAATATTACTAAAAATTACAGACACGTTTGTAATCTTTCTCTCTTTGATTTGACTGGAATAATCAAAGATACTTTTCCAAATATTCATCCAATACATTGTTTTTCAGTCCAGATTTGAGTCACATTTAGGAGCAGATACAGCGGTTTACTCAGTTATGACTATAGTCAAGTTTCTTTATACAGGCCGATATCACAAATCATATATTTGCCTCAAGTGGCTTTACAATCTGTACAGTATACAATACCTCTTACGTGTCCACAGGCCGTGTAATTTACAAGCTTCCCATATCGATGTAAACAGTCAAGCAATGCATTCTGATAGCGCCGCGGCGACTTTCAAGGGACGGGGCATCAAGTTGCCCGCTCCTCAAATGCAAAAAGTTGACGTGCAGGCTACTTTTTGCAAAACTCACGAAAATGTTTTAAACTGACCGTTGTAGATCTGAAATGCAGACCGATTCAGCGACTGCACATATCGAAAAATGTTTTCAGAATCAAATTTTAGTGACTTATTTTCGTAAACTAAGCGAAAATAGCCAAACGAGCCACCACATTGGTCTGTCTTAAAATCCACGAGCAGACAGCCCAGCGAGTGAAGCGTTTGTCCAATCAGGAGCAGCCATCGCAGTTATCTAAGGGTGTAGCCTGTTGCCTTTGCTTGTCAGTGGCACTGTGCCACTGGACACGTACTGTAGCCCCTCGCTTCGGTACGGGAAAAAACCTTTAATGTGGAAAAAATGGAGGAAACCTCAGGAAGGGCAGCAGAAGAGGGATCTCTCTCCCAGGATGAACACACATGCACTAGATGTGTTTGTACATTATAAAGTTACAGTTTTTTTGATACAACTCCTCACTGTGTTTCACCCTTTTTTCCCCAGACTTTGCAAGAGCTGTTGCAGCCCGGCCTATATCATATGCAGCTGTGTTACGGATGAAAGCAGACAGCTCGTCAGTGCTCAACTCACACAGCAGACCTCGACAACACCACAGGGGTGGGCTGGTGACTACTGACTGGCCTGCTTTCTCCGGTCATCCCCTTTCAGCCCTGAGTCTGCTCAGCTCTCAGGAGGACTACAGGAGTGAAGGTAAACCTAAAGGTGTGCTCCATCCACACTCTTTGTTTGCTCTTGTCTGAAACAAAAAAAAATTTTACTTTTTGGTTTGTTAAAGTTCATTCACACTTACAAACACATTGTGCATACATGTAAAGTAAACCTCACAAATAGCTCACTAATAGTACTTCAATAGTAATTTCAATCGCAGATTTAGCAAAGGATAGTGAACACTTAAGTACACTTTGACATAATATGCCCACTGTTTATTCAAGAAAACGGGAAAAGGAAGCGGAATGTGATTATATGTGACGAGTGGTTTGCCTTCGGTTTATTTTGTGACGAGTTATTGTTGTTATTGTTTGCTATCAAATGTCAGCATCTGCCTTCTTCTGCCAAGAGAGCTTGGAGCGCGAAAAATTATGGTTCCGTTGAGTGGATAGTAGGCTTAAAGAGGAATTGATACACTGTGTTGCCTGGTTGTGGATTTTTCTTCAGATATGTAGCACATCACAAATACTATGCCAAAGTTTTTTCAAGAGTACATGTATTTTCTGCAGACTTTAGGAAATGCATTCTAGGTTTGCCCTGCTGCTCTGCTCTGCATCTGCTGCCTTCTGCCAAGAGAGCATTGCATTTTTGTGTAATGTCCCCATAATAAGTCCTGGATTACATTATCAGTTCTGATGGAGTGCCTTGTACTCCCATGATACTCTGACCTGAATTTTTTCAGGTAGTCTTACTGCGAGTTTCACTTGAGTTTAGATGACATTGTTCCTACCTGCCAAAAATGAACCAAAATAAAAGAGTGGGCACCCCAAAACACAAACACTTCAAACTTATTTGGTCTGAATGCACTCTGCTGTCTGTGCTCTGTGCCAACAGTCTGCCATCTCTGGTCTCCCTTCATGTGTGCAGGATTCCTGCCTGTTTAGATTGGGTCTGGAAATGAATCTTACCTATCCATCATCACTGTGCATGGTCTGCAGTGACCAGGGTCATGCCCTTTGTGAAATTGAAGTTGGATCATGGCAATATCCAGCTCTCTCTGTGTTCCTGTCAGTATAGAAACTATAGATATGATGGATATCTTTGTCAAAAGGTAAGATCTACTATCCCCAACACAGCATGGAAGCACACTGTCATAAATCTACATGGGTCACTTGCTTACATCCTGACTTACAGTATGAGTGATTCTAGATGATATAATGACACATTGATGCTTGGATATATGATTAATTACATCATGCTTATTGCATCTGGAGTGCTTAATTATCGTAATGGAAATCTGAAGTAGCTGCTGAATTGGCAGAAAGGATCTTTGGGAGTAATGAGTTTGTCACATTAAAAACAGGCAGAAAATAGGAATAACATTAAAAAAAAATCTTTCTTTCTGTTTTTTCTTCCCTATTTCTTTCTTTGCGCCTCTGTGTCAGTCTTTGTTACTTTCTGACAGCATTATCACTATGTAGCCATAAAATGACTTACATATCTATTACCAAGGTGAGAGTAATGTCTCTCCGTTGTCAATGGTGACAACAGCATTATACCATTGCACTGGATTGATGTGCTGTGGATGAAATGGATGCCAAAAAGTAATACACCTTTGGGAGCTTAGGGGGAATATTGCTTTTTTTGGCTCTGTGACTGACAGATGGCCATGGCACTTGAAGTTGAGTGATTTATACAACTTCTATGCTTGAGTATGTACGTGTGTATTTCATACACACACAACCACAACATGTGTCCTTCAGCAATAAAAAAAATATTTAATCCATCTCTTTTTTTAAATAATCACAAAATATATTGGACACATGTAGGTGGACACAGCTCCAGTGATTAAGCAACAAGATGTCCTATAAAAAACTGAAATTTACAAGTAACTTTGTCAGTGCTGTTCATTTACTGTACTTGTTGGGACACCTCCGTGACTATCCCTAATAAGATGTCTGTGCTTTAATTGTCCATTTATTAACTATTTTGATGTCAATCTAGTCAAGTATCTAAGTATACTGTAAGTTATTACTGATTTAGATCAGGTACAACTGCCAAACAGAAGTACTGTGCAGTCAGGAGAGATTGGCTTTGTGCTCCAGTACACTGGATTTAAAAGGAAACAATAAACTTTCAGCTTTATTTTGAAGGTGTTTACAGTCACATCAGATGAACATAAGGGAATTGTTGCCCTTCTTTATGCTTCATCCCCCGATTTCAGGGTGAATAAACAAATTGAAAATGTAACATGAAGCGGAAATAAACATCATCATATTCAGACATGTAGTTCTTAGCAGTTAACGGCATTAGCAGACATTTGGCATCTTCCAGTTGATGCTCTGCTGGGCCTTGGTAGCACCTGAACTCGTTACTCATTACAACTTTAACCATATTGTTTCCTTTGGAATATAAATAATTTTATCATACATCATGGCCCGGTCCACAATCTTAACAGTGGCAGATGGAGCACACTGGTATTTGGTTACTTATGAACTGTATATGCATGGAGAGACAGAGAGCTGTATAGAGGAATTTAGAAATCCAGTGCTGTTTGTTAGTGTTAGAAAAAAGCACTGAATTGCTTTGCTTCATATGCACAGCAAGGTTTGCAACTTAATATCGGCTCATTTTCCTCCACTGATTAGGGTGTTATTTCAAAAGCTTTTTATTTCCCTGTAGAGCAGTAAATTGCTGACAAAGGGTTAGTGAGATTATACATACCCTGAGAAAAAAAGCCAAGATTCTTTGTTTGTCATCAGATCATCATCAGCCCTAAATAGTAAGAAGTACTCCAGACTGGTGACTTGCAGTGTTATATTATTTATGCATCGGATCAAATTTAATGTCAACCAAACCTAAATGCTTGATATAATGACGTCTCATGAAAAAAACAACATGAAAATCTACTTACTGTCAGATATTCAGCTGCTGTATGGTGCCGTCACAAACACGGCACATCATTAACTCTCCGTTTACTGGGCTTATGTTCTTCATAAATCCATTAATCTCATAGAGAAACAGTTCTACTGACGAGCACACGATTCAGCCGTCTTCTGTAGGGTCTGTGATCATGAGACGCAATATACCTCCAAAACTTTCTACAATAAGTGCATCACTTCTGTGTTAACAGAAGGCTAGATCAAAGAGAAGAGCACTCTGAAGGAATAAAAGACAATCGCAACAGGGACTGCCAGGCAGAAAATACTCGTCCAGCAGGCACATCGATACGTGGGCGTGTTTGTGTCGACAAGAGTTCAAGTCTTACATGTTTTAAATCACCAACTGGAGCAGCTTAGATCAAGAAATAGCAAGGCAAGGCAAGGCAAGGCAGCTTTATTTGTATAGCACATTTCAGCAACAAGGCAATTCAAAGTGCTTTACACAAAATCAGTTAAACAGATAAAACACAAGTAAAACAGTTAAAAATCACAAGCATTAAAAACCGTAAAACACATGAATAGACAGTTAAAACACAAGAGAAACATAAAACACAAGAATAAATTTACAGTGCAGCATAAGAAATTTAAAGAAATGATTAGTCATTTAAGAAAGGCAGCATCAATAGAAAGGTCTTCAGCCTTGATTTAAAGAACTGAGAGTAGCAGCGGATCTACAGGTTTCTGGGAGTTTATTCCAGATATGAGGAGCATAGAAACTGAAAGCTGCTTCACCCTGTTTAGTTCTGACTCTGGGGACAGAAAGCAGACCTGTCCCAGATGACCTGAGAGGTCTGGGTGGTTCATAGTGTAGTAGCAGATCAGCAATATATTTTGGACCTAAACCGTTAAGTGATTTATAAACTAGCAAGAGTACTTTGAAATCAATTCTTTGAGACACAGGAAGCCAGTGTAAAGACTTCAGAACTGGAGTGATGTGATCCAGTCTCTGGTCTTAGTGAGGACTCGAGCAGCAGCGTTCTGAATCAGCTGCAGCTGTCTGATTGATTTTTTTAGGGAGACCTGTAAAGACCCCGTTACAGTAGTCAAGTCTACTGAAGATAAAGGCATGGACAAGTTTTTCCAAATCCTGTTGACACATAAGTCCTTTAACCCTTGATATATTCTTAAGGTGATAGTAGGCTGACTTTGTAATTGTCTTAATGTGGCTGTTAAAGTTCAGGTCTGAGTCCATGACTACACCAAGATTTCTGGCTTTGTCTGTTTGTTTTTAACATTGTTGTTTGAAGCTGAGCGCAGACTTTTAATCGTTCCTCTCTTGCTCCAAAAACAACCACCTCAGTTTTTCCTTCATTTAATTTCAGAAAGTTCTGGCACATCCAGCCGTTAATTTGTTCGATGCACTTAGTCAGTTTTGTATTGGACTATAGTCCCCTGGCGATAAGGTTATGTAAATTTGTGTGTCGTCCGCAAACTATGGTAACTTATTTTGTTTTTCTCCATAATCTGAGCCAGTGGAAGCATGTAGATGTTAAACAGAAGAGGCCCCAGAATGGAGCCTTGCGGACTCCGCACGTCATATTTGTACGCTCAGATGCATAATTACCTATAGACACAAAGTAATCCCTATTCTTTAGGTAGGATTCAAACCAGTTTAGTACTGAGCCAGAAAGGCCAACGCAGTTTTCCAATCGGTCTAGTAGTATGTCGTGGTCGACCGTGTCAAATGCAGCACTGAGATCAAGTAATACTAAGATTGAAATTTTGCCATTATCTGTGTTAAGGTGGATGTCATTAAGCATGGCTAAGTCGTGGTCCTACGAAGAAATCATACGTCATACTGTATGTATTAAATAGCATTTCACAAATTTTACATTATATTGACAAACTAACTGCGAAAAACATGAATATCCCAATGTCACTTTTTACAGTATTTTTAAGTGCAACAAGCTGTAACACATCGTCTGGCTGCAACTTCAACTAGCTTGTTGCTAGGCAGTGAGGAAATCTCGTTATTTTCACATTTTGTTTCTCATTTAAAGTTATTTTTTGGGGTTATTAAATCATGCCTAAGACCTATTTGCTTGTGTAATCGTAACTGTGGTACTCTCTACAGTAGTGTTATTTATTCTGTCTCAATGATATTTATGTAGATCTCTCCGTATCTCTGGGTATTTGTATTAGTAATCTTTGTCAATACACTGCCATTAAAGCCTCTTCACTTGTAATGGTTATTGCCAACTCCCTTTTCCCATCTGTGGCCCAAGGGCAGAGCACCCTTGCAGCCACAAAAACAACAAAAGTGTGGCAGCACTCCCTTTGTAATTAATGGCAACCTGTGTCTGAAATGACCGGTCATCAGTGCTCCAAATGTCAAATTTCAAATAACTTGGGATACCGGCACTGTGCTATTGTTACGGCCACTCTAATCAAACACAAACGCTCTGAAATTACTTAAATAATAATAAAAGATAAAAGTAGCCCAAAAAAGCAAAATATGGGGAAGTCACTGAGCCAACCCCTCGTACTGTAGACACTATGAGTAATATTAGTGCCCAAAGATAAGAGCAGTATAAGAGATAAGAGCCCAGAATTGACCAATGTCTGAGTCCCAGATGGGGGAATTTTACCACAGGCTTATTTTATTTCATGTAATTGTGCTTGTTGAGCTTGTTATAAAAAAGAAAATAGAGGCCTGCCACACACTATTAGGAGGATCGTAAACAATGTTGGTTGTTCTTGTAACATTGCCTCCCTTACCAATGAAGAATTGTCAAGTTTCAGTGGTAGGGTGGTCCAATTATTCTGTAAAAGGACGGAACTAGACAAATGAGAAGAGAAGTTAAACATTATCTTGATACTAAATGTACTACCACGATTACTAATGTTATCTAACATGGTTGTTTACCACTGGAAAACATTGTTTGAACAAGTTTGCTTTAATGTAAAATGTGAATTTGGGTTATATTGGGAAACAAGCCACAGAAAGAGCTGATGTGTTCACCCCCAAACCAGGCCAAGAAATATTACTGCAACGCTGTGTCAACACTCATGTTAACGGCATTGTTCACTCTTCACTTGGCCCTCAAGGCAAACAGTGAGCCCAAAAAATGAAAAAGTAATTAGATAATAGCTTCAAGGTTGAGTTTAAAGGTGTGACATTTGTAAACGTGAATTATGTCCAGCCAGGTTAACTGTATCCTCACAAAAGATCAAATCTAACGTAAGAAGGTGTTATTTCTCCTTTATGAAGCACTGACTGGTCATGGACCAAAATACATGCTAGATTCGTTGGTTTCCTGTGAAGCATCCAGACCCAGACCGTCAGATTGTCTGGGTCAGGCTTGTTGTGTGTTTCCAGAACTCAGACCAAACAATGTGAAGCAGCATTTAGTTATCATGCTCCTCACCTGTGGAACAAAGTCTCATTTAAATCAGGGCTAAACACCTTATTGTTCACTGCATCTTTCTCATAAATCTCATTGGTATTTCTCAACTATTGATTCTTGTCCTTCAATGTAGTTGTTAATTAATTATTTTAATGAGTATTTTATTTGTGATTTTAATATCTATGTTATTGTAATGTTTCCACATTTGAACTATTCTTGTCCAAGCTTTGTCAGATAAAACAAATTAAGAGGCAGGCTTTGAGGATGACCAGAATTGTTGTTTATAATGTCATTTCAATATGGAGCTGCGCATCTTCCTTTTCTCTTGTTTCCTATGTCAGAGATTGGTTGGAAATATGCACTTGCACTAACCAAACTGGGGAATAATAGAAAAAGTAATTGGATGTTAAAACGGAGTGGCGCTCATGTCGTGACATTGTAATTGCAATCATCCTTGTCTTTATTTCTTTTTTTCCTCATAGAAAGTGAAGAGTTTGGGCCGGTTTTTATCCATGAGCCAGACGATGTTATTTCTCCTTTGGATTCTGAGGAAAAGAAAGTGGTGATGCACTGTGAAGCACGCGGGAATCCTCCACCCACATACAGGTGTGACAGATATTTGTCTGTCTCCTAATTGCAGTTCTATTTTCACAGCTCATAAGTGTGCCATTCATCACAAATATACAATCTCCTGTTCTCTTTTCAGTTGGTACATTAATGGGACAGAAGTGGATGCAGAGGCAGACTATCGCTACAGCTTCATTGATGGAAACTTAATTATTACCAATGCAAGTGAGATCAGTGACCATGGGAAGTACCAGTGTAAAGCAGAGAACAGCTTTGGAACCGTCCTAGGTCGAGAAGCTCTTTTGCAGTTTGCATGTGAGTAGACTTATTATCTATTTTTTCAAATGTGTACAATTCTACATACACAAGATCTAATAATAGATTTGATATACTCTATACAGTAGCATGTAGTTCTGTATGTACGTGTTGAAAAATGAACATTTTAGTCTGTTAGACTTAGGGGGGGGGGTTAAGAACATGGCTCTCATGCAAAGCCTGCAAGCTCTTTGTCTCTCTGAGTTAAAATAAACCTGTTTGGTTGCAGGGGTAAATAACCACTACGCTGTTTACAGTAAGGATAAGTTGCTGAGTTTAGTTCCCACCAGCATCTGATACTGTTGAATTGCAATGCTAACAGGGTATGTGTCCTTAAATGCCATGTGTCAATGGTAAATGAGAGCAAAAAGCGCATTTCTTCCCCCAGTAATCCCCTGGCCTAACTCCAAAACATCATCACAGGCTAAGGCAGCACACACAGAAAGACCAGGGGCACTGGGCTCAAAAGGAAAGTGAATTGTTGGTTTTCGCTGCAGTTTCCTCCGGAGCAATGGCCATAATTGCCTTATTGGCATGTCTACAGGGAACATACCGTTCTCACTTTCTGAAATGTTGCTAGAAGGTAGAGTACATGGTCTCATTTGTGGTTATGGGTAGAGTTAGGTGAATTTCCAGTGTCACTGGTCCGTTCTGGTGTATTTTATTTTATGCTAACTGGTTGAACTGGCATTTGTCACTGTGATGGCTTCTGGCAAATGAAAAAGTAGTACATTACCAACCTGTGCCGATGCCGTCACAGCACTAAATCACACTCGTATTGCAACCACTGTTAGGCAATAGCATGACTAGTTTCACTTCTTTTCAGTAGCATCGCTGTTTTCTGAAACAAATAGCGTTTCAGTAGCTTAGCTCCCATACTGATCATGAAGTGGCGCCGTAGCGTCCAGACGAGCTACATTTCCCAGAACACTTCTGAAGCTCAATCACAGCGGAGCTTTCTGCTGCAGTCTGAGATAAAACTGCTAGGATCACTGACGCCACCACCAAACACAGACGTGTGTGTTGTGTACATGGATTTATAAAAAAATAAATAGCTGTGACATAGTAAACTACTTTTGCCATGTTGATCTAGCTTCAGTGTACTAAAGCTTAATTGAATGTAGAATAAGTGGTATATTAGCTCACTAATCTTTATAGTAGAAAAAGGAAGTTAAGTAGCTTGCCTATCACTGGTAATAAGTAGTTTAACAACATGTTTAACATAATGTACTAACTAACGGAGATGCTAGTGTCCCTGACAGCCAAGCGAGAGACTAGGAGACGACATTTGGCAGTCTCAAAGAAAACTAGAACTGAGCCGTTGATATGGAATCATTTTGGATTTCAAGCCAACAAAAGAAGTTAGCTGAAAAAGACGAGGTAACTTGTAAACACTTAAACACTAAATAATAGAGAAATGAAGTCCTGGCTTACAGGAGCGTCCCACCACTATGTGGTCTGGAGCCTCAGTCTCAGTTTGAGCGTGTGCCCCATGTACCAAGGCTCGGTCCTTAACACAGGGGCCTGGGTCCAATTCCAATTCACGGCTCTTTGTTGCATGTCGTCTCCCCTCTCTCTCTCCTTTCCTGTCTACTGCTGTCCTTTCAATTAAAGTCAAGAAAGAGCCAAAAAAACCTTTGAAAAAATATATCCGGTACACTGGTCTGGTAAAACCACTTTAAACATTTTTGACGCGGACCCAAGCATTGTTATGGGGACTTACAGGTATTTCTTAGGAAACAAATGGCTAGATTAGCCTGAAACTGTTTTTTTGCTCTTTTGTTATATTTGTTTTCCTTCCCAAACTTTCATATATATGAGCGCGTTCAAAAAAATCAGTACAAAAAATCAGGAGAAGACCCAAATCAAATATAAGAGGAACTGCATTGGCAGGCAGGGAAGCCCAGATGGTAAAGCACGGACACCCACTTCAAAAAAGTGCTGCTGCTTTCAGAGGGACAGAAGCTGCGTCTGAACATGTATACTTATCTGTCCTCTCAACTGTCCAGATTGTTTCCTCCCCCTCTCTCCACTTTGATTTGTAGCCTATGTAGAGAAATTGACTCTTTTTCTGGTTGAAATAGGCTGAAGATGAGCAATGTAACATGGCACTCAAGCTGAGACATGGACAGCTATTTTTTATTTTGTATAAATACAGTGCATTTGCACTATATCATCCATCAGAACCATTGTGGCTGGATGAAATATTCTAGGGTAGTGTTTCGCCAACATTTTAGTTTTTTGAAGGCAGTGTGGGTTTTTTCTATGCACCTTCTTTATTGTGCAGTTCATTTGTTGAAGTTTGCATTTCTGTAGGTATACTTCTTTTTCTGACTAAGACATCTGCAGTTGCTCATTCTGTCCCACTTAAAACAAAGCTTACTGAATCACAGATGTGTCATGTAGTGAAAGTTGTTCCTTAGAAATGTACTGCAGCATTTACTTGTCTACTGAAATGAAATGGAAACCTACTGCTTAGAAAGAATGACACAAATTGGAAAGTATATACCTTTTCAACAACTGTCTGCCTAGCAGCAACTTACATGACTACTCAAGTATCTAAGTCTACCGCCATAAGATGCACCCCCTGTAATGACTGCATCATCCTGGCTTCAAAAAATATCTGAATATGTTGAAGTCAATCTGAAGCAAACCAAATCTCTTTATATTCAAATGAGTCCAAATAGATATTTGCATCTAGTGAATTTATTCTCTATTTTTCTATTCTTTTAATGCGCCTTGGCATATTTGTAGTCTAAAGTCTTAAAGCATTTCAAGGCTTAAGCAGAGGGTCTTCGGGGTCATGTTTGGTTAATTGGCAGGTGTGTCAGCAGAGACGATGGCCTCTTGTTTGTCAAACATCAGCTTCACCTGAGCTCCCTTTGCGCAAAATTGGATTTTCTTTCTAATAACAGTCTGTTGTTGAGGGCGTGACAGGGCGTAATGTGGAAAGATGCATCACAGACAGGCTGCGCAGAGTTCAAGGTATTACAGCAAAGTATAGCCTATAATCAGCTATAAAATGATAGCATTAATATTCCACCCTGTTGCCAAATCACATCATTTCCTTGCACTGTGACATAGTGGCAAATTTCCAGTTTGGAGCCCCACTGAATAAACGTGTGGCTGTCTCAGTTGTTGAGTCAGCAACAAATCCCACATCTCACCAACTGTTGTTGTTGGTCAGAAATGTGTGGGAGAATGAATGATTCTGTGTAATGGTGGCGCGTAGTTTCATCCCACTGTTAAAGAAACACTGAAACTATATGTGTGTATTTATAGGAAATAGAAGTGTTTCCGTAAACATCTCAGGTCAAATCTGTGTGTATATGATACAAAAATGCAAATTATGAATGAAATTATGTTTTGTAATCATGTAATAAGAAATTCGTATTACACATTTTTTTATTTTTTAAAAATCATATACATTCCTAAGTAAGCTTGACTTGACATAGGAGCTTAACAGTTGACCTGACCAAATTTCCTTTTCCTTCTAATCTATGGTTATTTACCGTATAAAGTGAGACATTTTGGCGTGGCTGATTCTTCAGCTTTAAGCAGTACAGATATTCAACAGCATCGATGTAAAATAGCCTCATACTAAGTCTAACTTTCTTTAAGATGTGGCGCTTCAAAAGGCTAGCCCCAGAAACAAAGAGGGGTGCCCTGCAGCACACATTTGGATGCAGAACCTGCCGCTCTCTCTCAGCATAACGAATGGGGGATATTTATCACCCAGTGTGGAGCTCAACTTATCCCTCCCTGTTCAGGTTGGCACTGCACATTTTCCAGGCTTGACACAGTCATCTACCGCTTCACCTGGTTCATAAACTGAGCGTTTTAAAGAAATAATGATATGCTTGTATATGTTCTGTGTCTATGTCTGTGTCTATGATGTGTAAATTAGTGAAGCATAAGATTTAGTATTTACTAAAGGTTAAAAATAGAGAAAGGGGGTCGGACCTGATAAGTTGTTTATGAACTTCTTCCTACTCCTTCTTGAACATGGGGATTTTTTGTTTGAATGACTTTCAATCATTTTGGAAGATTGTGCTTAGAAGTACATTACCTTATTTATCTGTCACTTTAATTAGATATATATGTATATATGTATACATGAATTTATGTATATGTATTTTTTATTTTAATGTTTAACATCTTCAAATAAACTACTTCTATATGTTGTTAAGACTTGAAATGGACTGGTCAACTTATTTGACATCCCATACAGTCCGCTGGCTCCTTGTATCTCTGTTTTTAGTTGGGGAATATTATACTCCCAATTACAAACTCTACCTTATATAATTTCAAGCAGATGCATGCTAATTCCTAGAGATCTTCAAATTGCACTTGAAAACTAGGTTCCAACGTCAAGGTTTTTTTCCCTGGAGCGTTCAGTCAAGTAAAGACAAACTCTAATTTTTTACTGGCCCCTATGCAAATAGTTTTTGTTATTAGTGGTTATCAAATAACGACAAAGAGTTATTTTGTTTGGGCTGGGTTGGTACAGAGGAGGAAAGGTTCAGTCAAGATTTGCCACAGTAAATTCTATTCACTGGCCGTGTACTCTGCTCCAAAGATGTTTCAGGGGGATGCTTTTTTTTTCTCTTTGTTTTGAAATTCGGAGCTGCTGAACTCACACTCTGGCTGTTTTTCAGCCGTGACTTTGAAGGCAGCAGGCAGAAAGGAGGCCTCTGATCTTTCTCCCCTAAGAGTTGTCTCTGCAGACGTGAGTCTGGCTGAGGCTAAGGTATCGAGCCACTCTGAGCACTACAGTAGTAATGAAATTAATCGGATGCTTTGACTTGAGCATTGGAAGACCCACACACACACACACACACACACACACACACCACACACACACACACACACACACACACACACACACACACACACACACACACACACACACACACCCCTCTGAAATGTTCTGCAAATGTGGAATGATCAGTAGTTAATGCCTATTGATTGAGTCCATACTGATTATGAAATAACTCATTTGCTTTGGGCACTTGCTCCTGTGGATCCTCCGGATTTTAAACCTTTATGGGGACATAAGTTGGCGTTAATGACCGTGTTGTTTTCACAGGAATAAAAAGTCACTTACATACCTGTAGTTTGCAAAGAAAATAATTGGTCAGAAAGCCTCATCTCATGTTTCCATGACATATGAATGCTTCAGTAATGACATCCTTTGACGATCAATCATCTGATCCACTTCCTCAATGCATACGCAGTTTCTGGCTAAACCGTTCTGTATGTGTTTTCAAACGGGGTGTCTCTCCCCTCTTTGTGTAGGGTGTTGACACAGTGTATTGCATGTGTTATAAAAGTAGAGTAGTGTGGGCGTAGCGAGTGTTTGGTTAAGGGCGAGAGAGAGAGAGAGACGGAGACAGACAAGTGTTGGCCATCGGAGCAGGTGAAAAATTTGCAGGAAAGTTATCATGTGGTAGGGAGTGTACAGTTTGTCCATGAATAAATGCTGCAAGTCTCCCCTGCAGCTTATTTACAACCACAGTGTGGAAGCTGAAGCAGGGAAGTTATCTTGCTCTGTTTTCAGAAAGACCAACATTTAAGGCTGTGGATTAAAATGGGAGTTATTGTCATGGGCTATTATCTAGTATCTTATGTAGTACTCTGTAGTACATAAGATAGTGGACATTTTAGATAGGGCTTTTGTTTTCAGTTGAACAAAGAGCAAACAGTTCTCCTTTTGTTGAAGTCAAGGAGTTGATATGTCTGTAAGTAAAGATGTGAAATGTAGTTAGAATAAGTGTTTTGATGGGCATTATTCTGTGAAAGAAAAATGTTATTTCAGTAGCTTAGATGAATGTAGGCTACACATGCTGGTCATCTGCTTCACTTTTCAGCTCCATAGCTAACTTAAAGGTGCATTCCTATGGAGGCCTGTGCTGTGTATGACAATTCATGGTATATACTTACCCGAGGTACTTACTATACTGGATAGTTGTTTACCACGTTTTAGTCATGTTACCTGTGAAGAGAAGAGGTTAAAATGCACATGCATTTTAGAAGTAGTTTATATCATTACATCAAGTTAATGAGCATTCCATGTACATGGAACTGTTTACATGTCATTGTTGTTTCATATGCCTATGTGTGTGCAGTACACTGACACATGCTTTGTGTTTACAGAAACATCAATAAAGCCACATCTTTTCCACGAACACAGTTTTATTGGAGTGTCTTGCCTTGCTCAGACATCCAATTGTGAGGACAGAATACATATATTTAATTAAAGCAGTCCTCAATTATTTAACTCAAACACATCTCAACCAGGCCATATGATATGCTCCTTCTGTACATTTAAGAACAAATATCACTACAGAAAATAGCAGATGAGCCGAGTTCACATTACTGACACCAATGACTATCTCTGTAATAACTTGGCTGCAATTTAGCACATTCAGTCCAGTCATACACTAGTCATCCACCTAGTTTTGTTTTTTTATGGTGGCTGTTACTGCTTATGCTAACTATGACTTCTTCATTCCAAACAACCAGTGGAGCTGCTGCCTGAAATGTAAAATGTATTATTTCCTGGAGATGTATTCCAGGAAAGACCTGCCCTGTTACTGGGTGTTTTCAACAACCAGCGTAATGGGTCTCTTAAAGTGGATAAACTGTGCTGTAGATGGAATTGTTATCATGCTATTGTATTTTTAGATAGAGAGTAGCAAAATGAAAATACTTAAGATGAAAATGATATTCAATATTTATCAAAATAGGCCAGCACTTCTTAGAAGACGTATGGTTCTTCAGTATGTACCCCAGCTGAATAATTGAAGGGGAAGGGATATCTACGAAAACAAACACACACACACACACTCTCATTCATATGAGTCATTACTATTATACTGTGTATTTGCTAAGGAAAGCTACAGTAGAGGAAAGGAAAAGAAGAAGCTATCTATGCTGACAGACAAAGGACAAGGTGGTGACAGCTGCCGGTGAACATTACAATAGGACGAGCCAGCAGCCCCCACTTAGAATGGAGGCACCTTACATTGAATTGACAGTCCAATCTGTGGGAAATGAATTTAAGGTAAAAGGTTCAATCAATCATATTCATTTTAAACCATATCGGAGCCAAGAGAGGGGGTCTACAGGCATCTGCATTCCAGGGATTTTTGATTTGTGTGTTCCAACACTGTCACACTGGAGCTGAAAGACTGCCTCTTTAGTGTTGGATATGGCTTGTTTTAAGCACAGGAAGTGCTTTGTTGTGTGGAATGAATGCTGGTAAATCCAGGCACTGTCCTGCTTGATTCTACTGATGAAGTGCAGTAAACCACATGAAATATTTACTCTTCCACTATTCTTTTTTCTAACATAGTTGCGCTATTTCTTCTTACCAATCTTTCTAAGTGTTCAAATTAACCTTTTGTTTTGTATTCTTTTCTTATATTTGAGCTTATTTTTTCTTGAGAACTAAAATGTTTATAAGACTTTACATGACCATTACAGAAATAGTTTTAAAAAATAAAGAAATACAGTTTGATATCAACTGTGTGCTATATTTTAAGATAAAGGCCGCCATGAACTATGATTATTAAACGTGCCAGAAAATTTGGAGGAAGGTTTTCAGGTTTAACGGTCCCGGGTCAGCAGCCCAGGGCCGGTCTCTGGGCCACACGTTGGCGCTGCTTCAACTAGAAATGAAGCAGGTGGCATCGGGGTCCAGAAGGCCTGAACCTGCCTTTTTTCCTAATTCCACAGACAAACAAAACGACCACATGAGACCACATTCATGTTAGTAAAGGAGATTTGTTACGAGAAAGGAACATCACATTGCAGGTTTTTTTCTATGAATTGAATGATTTATCATAAGTCAATTCTAGGGCTTAAATGTATTGATCTAAATCAATTCTTCAGCTCTTTAAATGATAGGAAACCATCTAAACTTAATGCAAGCTGCAATAATCCTCTTTTCACACTAAGACACCAGTTCAAAGAAGTTTTGTTATTAAATTATAATTTTAACAACTTTAAAGGGGCTGCACTAAATATTTACAACACTACTATATTTGTGTAAAGATATAGGGGAGTAATTGCTTCCTGTGCAGAGAATAAGGTCGACTTCCTCTGTGTCTCTTGTAATCCAAGTCTGTTTTTTTTTTTTGATAGTCCAGCTGAGAGTAAATGCATGCGCCGGTATCTGACGCAGAGTGCCATTGTTTTTTTTTTGTCGGTCTGAATCTCGAGTACAGCCCCTTTCAGGGGTTCCTTGCCTCTTGTTCTGGCCCAGGCTTCCCTTAGTATGTTCACATTGGACACTGAGATACATGATATACGTCCATAGCATTTCATGCAAATGCAAAAGAAGGTAGTGTGCCATGCTTGGGCTGGGCATGTAAACCGTTTGATGCCAAAGACCCACACTCACTTTTTAACTATGATGATGATCAGTTGGAATTGCAAGTGCAGCCACAAGGACAACTCAAAATTCAACTATGTCATCTATGACTTCTAATATGTATAACTGTCTTATATTATACTGTATTGCAGAGTAGCATTGTGTTTGTGTGCTGTTCCAGATCTCGGGGCTTTCAGTGGGAAGACCAGAGGCGGGGTTTCCGTGCGTGAAGGCCAAGGTGTGGTGCTCATGTGTAGCCCTCCTCCTCATTCCCCAGGTAAGACGTTAGACCTTCACTCAAAGCCAGAAAAAAATCATGTTTTTTACTCTTCCCTGCTTAGGATTGTCCATAGACTCTTCCCTTTTCATCACCATTACTATAACAACAAGTAATGTTGTTATCACTGTGCCAGGTGAATGATTGGTTTCATTATTTATTTATTGCATTGTGTTTCCATGGTTAGTTTTTGCACCCGTCCGTTCTCCTCTCCATCCATCCATGCTATCCAAATGATAAGCATCATAAATTATGGCAATGCCAGAGCACCAATTCTCAGAGATCAAATTTGATGGATCATTAGAAATGTAAAAGAAATGTTACACAACCAATTATTTCACTTAGGCAGAGCATAGGCAGCGCTCTTTAATGGCATACCTTGAATATTCCTCTCTGCAGTTGTCCTCTAACGTAAGCTCTTATGTGAGCCATGAATCATCCAGGCTTTCTGTTTGCATCAGCAGCACTGCACCCGTGGGAATGTTTGCCATGAGTGCTCCTCAGCTCCTGTTCTGGATGCCATTTTGAATGACATGACAACCAGAGAATTAGTGACAGAGTAGCTGATAAAAAAAGAGATAATTAATAAACAGGGATGCTTAGTGATTGGCAGATTAAAGTGTAGTGCAGATGATTCTCATCCTTAAGGTTGTTTATCAACTACAGCACAGGTGTTGCCTTTGCTCCAGTTGAATGGCATTTTGATTTGATTGGTTTTCAGGTTTCAGGTCTGTATGTCCGTCCCGTTTTCTCGAATGCGTTATCTCAGGAGCCCCTCAGAGGAATCTCTTCAAATTAGGCACAAACGAGGTTCAAGGTTTACGTTTCTTCATTTGTCATGTGCACAACAATAACAGACATAGTTGTTGGCAATGGAAATCTTCACAGGCCTCAGACACCTCCCACAATGCTCATTCAATAATTAAAAAAACATATGTTAAAGCAAAATCAGAATCTAAAACCGAAGAAAAAAAAAGTGCAAGTTAAGATATAGGGCTAAAATATAACATATGTAACATTTGTGTAGACAGTTTTGTCTGGACTCAAGGATGAGGATTAGAATTCAGTTGTCAAGGTTCAAGGATTATGTGACCTCACATAACACTTTTTTGGCCATAACTCAAGAATGCATGCGCTAATTACCAGCGTCAGCTGTTACTCTAGTTGCTGGCGGCTAGCTAGCTTGCCAACAAGCTCTGTTCGTTTATTCAGTATTCTTAAACCAAACAGTATTAAACCCCAGGGTATATTATGACAAAGGTGTCCAATAGGATAAAATGATGAAGTGATGACATTTTATAGACAAAAGGGCAAAGGTCAACTTCACTGTGACATCATGATGATCTTTAAAAAAACAACAACTTCTGGCCATTATTCAACGCCATAACACAGGAACAGAATGGGAGACATTTGATCGGGTGTTGAATTAGTGACACTAATCTTGAAACTGGGGTAATTTTGTAGATCTTCTGTGCAAAGCATCCATGTTTCGTAAAAAAATACACATAAAACCTCCTAATAAATTGCTACATATATTACATATGAGCATGGACAGACATGGACGTAAACAGCAACTTGACTGGTTAGGTAACACACTGCATTTGCAAATATAATCTCAGCAGATACACGTTTTTATTTTTCCACCCCAACCAAAGTTTCCTCTTAATGGTTAAAAGAGAAATTGACATGAGATTAGATTCAAACACCGGAGATGTTGTTATGTGAGATCAGTATAATGGAAATAGTGATTTTCTGTCATTTAAGGTTTGTTACAGTCTTGCTGATGCAAGCTGTAAGCTGTAAAAATGGACCCAGGCTTCATGATGACATACTGTGAGACCCCATGTACCATGGCTTGTGTTAGATTGACTGACTGGATCAATACAGAATATGTTATATTAATAATCAGTCAACCGCTTAAAGTGCAATTTAGAACAATGACACTTTACATCAGATATCATTCAAATAATCTCAGTATCCAACATCTCATGTGGTGAAACACTGTAGCGAGTCATTTTAATACTTTATTCTTTGCTTTCTGGTTTTTATTGTCTGTATACATACATTCAATACGTTCGCAAAATGAAATGTGACAGAGGTTGTCAAATCAGCATGTATTGCCCAAAGACAGTAAATAATTAAGAACAGATCTACAAAGTAAAACTCATGACATTCAAGCCCAGAATAACTTCCATACTTCCATACTTACATTAAGTGCTGCCATGTAATAACATTGTGACTTTTAAAGAAACAGCAATCAAAAGTTTTGTTAGGTTTCCTATTTCCTTTTAAGGTGATAAAAAAATGTATTCAATGTGTAACAGCAGTGGAAAACAAAATCTGATATATATATTTATATTCAGTATCTAAATAATCTTATATATACTGTGTGTGTGTGTGTGTGTGTGTGTGTGTGTGTGTGTGTGTGTGTGTGTGTGTGTGTGTATGTATGTGTATATATATATATATATATATATATATATATATATATATATATATATATATATATATATATATATAGTTAAAAAAGGATTCATATTTTACAAGCTTAATTGGTCCTTCAACCATAACTATAAAGCTTTTACAGCTCAAATGTGTTGGCTATATTTAAAACAAGCAGTGGTCTTTTAACCATCATGCTACACTCAAGCCAGCATTGCTATACTAGCTTTGTCACATAAAGATTATTAAAACGGTATAAAAAAAACTAAATACTTGCTTCTTAGATCTTGGTAAATGGCAGTCCAGCCTCAGCTGGCTGTGGAGCCTATTTTTCTTTGAAGCATATTTTTTGTACAGAGTGTACTCCAATACACAATACAGGTAGGATTAGAATGTATTTGTTCAACGTTGCTGACATCAAATGAAAAATTATGCCCAACAGCTAAAATAATTAAAAAAAGAAACGCCACAGCCATAAAATGGGCGGTGTGATGAATGGTTGGTGTGTCAGACCGTGTCACTATTGAAATGCACATTGTATAGGGGAGTGTTAAACAATGGTTGGGTTAAATTGGTTGTGGGAGGAATCAAATACATTAAAATGCCACTTAAATCCAATAGGTATCATGAGTGGAAATAATTTGGATTCACTGAGATGTGAAAAGTTTATTATTTTCTATTTCATGGCTTTGAGCACCTGTCATCAGTTTTTATGTGTGTCCAGGTAAATAGGGTTTACTTTAATAAAGCTAAAGTACTTTGTACAAAACTATTCTCTGGTATCTTTTGATGATTCTAATTCTCTGTAGCAAAACACATTTTGCCATTAATAATTATAATAATATGGTAAACTTTATTAGTCCCGCAAGGGGAAATTACAATTACAATGAACATTACGATGATTGTATATTCTATGTGTTAGTCTCTATTTTATAAAGAGCAGTTGGTCTAGTTTGTGCTGACAATCTGGATTACTAGTGTGTGTGCTCCAATTCTGTTCTTCCATCACTGCTTCCCTCTTGCTACACAACAAATGTACGCGTCACCCGTTTTAACCCACCTTAAGTATTAGGAGCAGTGGATCCAGGGAGCAACATGGTGTCAGTGTCTTGCTCAGGAAGACTTTGACATGTGGCCGGAGGAGCATGGGATCCAACCGCCAATGTTGTGGTTGAGGGGCGACCACTCTAAGTAGTCCTTTCAGTAGAGGACAGTATGCGAACTGCAGCCAAGGACTTTGAGCTCACATCAAGTGTTGAATTGAGTTAAAATCATTCCGATCTGAGCAGGTATTTCTTACTTACCACGAGGTCATTGCTAGTCTAAAGAAGATAAAGACATCTCCAGAACAGTCACATTATGCATGCATAATCAAAGCTCATCAAGAGTTTTGAAATAGTGGCAATATTGATTAGATTAAGTTGTCCCTGAGTTTGACAGCCACATTAGTTTTATATAATGATGAATGTGGTTGTGTAGAACTACGCACATTACACACAAAGCATACTGCATGCTGCCATTGTCAACTCTATGTTTATCATACTCATAGTCATGCATCCATCCGTTTTATTACCACTCATTCCTATTCAGGGTCACTTTGCCAACTATTGCTGGCCCGTTTTTTCCTCATCTTTTTTTCTTCTCTGCAAACCCACATTTTGTTCTAAGCAACTGTGTAATCTTTCTTTTTTACAAACTTGATTGCTGTCATCAGCATGCGTTGTAAAGAATACTAAGTACATATCGCACATCTGTGCTGCCACGTCTGCCAGGGATCAGGAGTTTATATTCTACACTATCACACACTGTTATTCATGAATAAAATATAAAAGATTCAACCTAGATGCAAATACTTTAATAATCTGTCAAAGATTATTAGTTCTGAAGTCATAGAAAAAGCTTTTTCTGTGCCCTGTCGTTTTTTGGTCAGAATTGACAATAATTAAGAGAAGAGTGCTTGAGTCATTTAATGACCCATTACACACACACACACACACACACACACACACACACACACACACACACACACACACACACACACACACACACACCACACACACACACACACACACACACACCACACACACACACAGGGACCCCAACCCACTTAATATGCAACTCCACTGTATACTACTTCTACACTAGAGGAAGACATTGTATTACTGTATTTACCTGAGATTCAGAAAGTAATCAAGAATGTAAGAATGCGCGCGCCAGACAGAGAGAGAGACGGTGTTGTGGATTGGATTGTTAACAGATTTAACATTTCAACAGACGTATTTATATCCATACAGGTTTAGTTTCTTGACGGTTAACGGTTAAAGCAGGGGATTTGATTCGGGGGGGTATTTTTCCGACTTAATTAACCCGGCTCAGGGTGAGTCTGTTGAAAACTGATGTGTCTGCCCGGTTCAACTCTGAGAATTTCTCGCATGGCACAACGCTCTGAAGGAATAATCTCTGAGATTAGGCTACTATAATGCGAGTGCAGGTTATGCAAAGATGAAAAATAAACAGCAGGCAAGGGTTTTATTCCATTAACCACTTTTGTCTTAGATGGTGATACAGGTTACCTCAAAACAGTGGCATAGGGCTTAACACTCTGTTCCAGCTCCCCCTTAATACAACAAACACACACAATGAAACAAACAATATACACCCATAACTCTCATAAACAAAGATGTGTGTCCAGAGTCATTTACTGTAAGAGACAGTCGGCCTCAAGCTCACTCAGTAAGAGTGTTCGCCCCGTGTAGGCTGAGTCCTGCAGCGGCCGGGGTTCGAATCCAACCTGCTGCCCTTTGCTGCATGTCATCCCCCATCTCTCTCTCTCTCTCTCTCTCTCTTCCCCTTTCATGCCTATCAACTCTAATAAAGGGAAAAAGAGATAGGCCTTCACACTATGAACACAGTACAAACAAACGTTCACACACTTCAATCTTCAAACCGTGTTCACAGTTCACATAACACAACAGTATAAATAAGATCATGCCCATAACAGGATTCACACATAAAATTAATGAAGCCTAAGGGCCCGAGAGGAGGCACCGGCCTCACGCTGCCTAGTAATCAGCGTCCACAAACATTATCCTCCAGCTGACGCTTGCTTATGCCGTCATCAGCAGCTACCAACCACACCTGCACCGGCAGCGCCTTATACTACATTATGTTCTGTCATGTAATACAATAGCAGGAAAAGAGTTCCCCCCCCTCCCCCCCGCTGTTCTAAAGCGTTCTGCATGTGGCGTCTGCTGATGTGCAGGTTACCTTACTCCCCCAAACACGGACACACATATTATATACAGATACGTCTGGCTTCATAATGTAAATAGCCTGCCTATAAGAGACATCACACTGTTTGTGCGTTGCATGTGTGGGATTCTGAAAAGTTCTGCAATTCGGGAATTCTTTGTTTATTCAAAGTCAAAGACAGCTGAAAGTAGTGCTACGTTGGACATATTAGCTGCCAAAGCTCCGCTGCTCTATGTCTCTTGTCCTCAGGGGAAGGGGGGGAGGAGCCAGCGTCTAGTTAGCTTCATATATGTAACAATATTTTATGCATTTCTAATTCAAACAACGTCAAACTTGGCACCGCACTCTACTGTACCGCACTTGCTTAAATCTCATTGCACAGGTACTGCACTTGTGTATAATGACAATAAATGCTTTCTATTCTATTCTACTCGAGTCCATAGCAAGACACCGGTCAAGTTTAAAATCGGTCTAAAGGTTTGAGAGATATGCGCATAACACACATACACACACACACACACACACACACACACAACACACACACACACACACACACACACACACACACACACACACACACACACACACACACACACACACAGACCTTCCTGTAATTTATAGATAACCTTGCTACCAATAACAGGCGCATTAGGTATAATTGTTATTTTACTGTATTATTTTACAAGTCTTTGTGCAGACTTTCAGTCATTTTGCTCTGATGAGCAAGCTGATTCTTCGTGCAGTACAAAGCCCATACTCATTACTTTGTTCAGTTATCATCCATATATTTTGAGCAGTGACTAACAAGGCTGTGCTACATTATCAGGGGTTAATGATGTTGTTAGTATTTGTTGTGGGTTAAAACAGTATGTATTCTGCTGAAATGTATATGACTTTAGTAATTATTTGCCATGCTTTGCAAAAAAACTAAATCAATCAACATTGAATACGCCATACACTCGTCTAAGCTAATATTATTCTTCAAGGAATGACTATTTAAATTAATACTGCCCCGCTCCTTACGATGTTCAAATTCTTTTAAAAAGCATCTGAAGACCTTGTTAACAGCTTTGAGTTGACAAGGGTTATGGCTGTTTGACTCTGTTTTCCTTTGTATTCATATGTCTACATAATAAACTTTACTTATTTATATACTTACCTATTGATAGCTTAAAGGGCATGACTGAGGGACAGTTGCTAGCTAACAAACTAGCCAACCCCTGCTCTGCAGACCTCAGTTGATCCTTTTTCATGTAGAAAATGAGGTCTTACAGAGTTTTCTCAGGATCACCGGAGTTGAATGCTTTTATGAATGTTTCTGGAATCCTTTTTGTTCCTCTAAGCGGATGATTGGTAGACCTAGCTTTACCAGAACTCCCTAAGCAAGCAAGTTTCCAGGTAGATCCAGGCTGGCCTTTGTGGTTACCATAGCAACCCGGGTGGCAGAACCACCATACTTTGTCCTGCCTGACAATCCTGTACTTTACCTGTGTCCACATCTCATGGCTTAGATGACGGGTTGAATTTTGGAGAGGCACCAGAGAAAGGTCACTATCACTCTATAATGCACATGATTTTAACAGAGCAACGAGGACTCTGACAAACACCAAGACCAAGTCACAAGATGAATAAATAAATCTAGGTTCTGCTTTTTGCTAATGTTGATGTTCTCCACTTGCTTTTGTAGAGATCATCTACAGCTGGGTGTTCAATGAGTTCCCATCCTTTGTTGCTGAGGACAGTCGGCGCTTCATTTCCCAGGACACGGGAAACCTGTACATCTCAAAGGTGCAACCCTCTGATGTAGGAAGCTACATCTGCCTGGTGAAGAACACGGTGACCAATGCAAGGGTTCTGAGCCCTCCAACACCTCTAACACTGAAAACCGACGGTGAGGCGCTCAGATTTATAGCACTTTTCTCAGACGATAGGCCCTGATTTGTATAAATGCCCTAGGCAGACAAATCGAATGGATTTCATTGGATAAACCACACAGAAAATATCCCATTCCTCTCGCTGTTGACTTGAAAGAGTAACATTTATTTATTTAGATCTATTACGGTGCTTCCTCTTTCTGAACTTGTTTAGCGCTGATGAAAATCTAAAAGCATATTTTATATTCTGCTGCTGCATTTTATTGTATTATAATGCGACCGGATAAAAACATTTCAGCTCAGATAGGTTAATAAAAGAGGGTCGGCCCTCTGCTTTCCACTGAGCCTCATGTAAGTGGAGGGCGTTATGAATTCCATACACACTGTAAATAGATAGTGAGCAATGCTTTAACATTAGTGTGGGGAGTCTTCTTTGCTCACAATGTGCTTTGTGAAACTGGCCGTCAGGGAAATCATTTTCCAGCATAAAATTAACTGAATCAATGGCCCTTGCTGTGGATGGGATTTTGCTCTTTTATAGTAGCCTCTCAGGAGCCATGCTGCAGAGCTGTTTGTTGGATTCAGGTGTGGATTTCACCTACAGGCTTTTTACATCTGACTACACAGAGATACGTCCATCACTTCACACAGGTGCCTGTCATTGTCAGGGTTCTTAAAGAGCCACAGTGAAGCTGGGAAAAGGGCCTCTGTGCCTTGGAACCACATTTGTTCCAAATGTTGCAACATGATTTTACCTCTTGCAGATTACATCCCTTCCAGCAAGATTCCTACTCTCTATTTGCATAACCTTGTATGAAATGGCCCTCAGAGACATACATAATACTTAGCACATAAACTGTGGTAAATTGGTTTGGGCCGCTCATTAACAGATGAAAACAGTCAGAAGGGCACGTGGTCAGTCTGCTTTCAGCATTTTAATGTGGTGGTTGGATGAAGAAACAGAAAAATGTTTTCTTGTTGTTAATCATTTCAATGATGATTGAACACCTTTGCAGCACCCATGATGTCCATCTATAATGTTACGATGACACTTGTGCAGAAGGACAACGCCGTCACCTGCAACACAACATGGTCAAATCAAATCTTTACAGCTGTAGCTCCATTATGCCAAAGAATGCCTAGGCATCACTCGCTCCTGCAAATCTTATGATGTTCAGCAGTCTTCTATGCAGAAAATTGCATTGGCACACCTCACAGCAGACACCCAAATGTTCCCATGCTGTGTGCAAACCTCAGTCATTGGAGTCTGTCCAATCAGACACTGCAATCTGTGCCTCAGTAAAAGTGAGTGATTATTACACAGTAGACAGTTCAAGCTGGATCTGTGTGCAGCTCACCACTGTCAGCTCCAACCCTGACTCTCTTAATCAAAACAAGCATCTGGGCTCCATTATACCCTGCTGGAAGCCATTGATCGTCAATTCGCAATCCACCTTGAGCAGAGCTGGGCTGAACTCTGCATTAATGCACTTTACGTTTTAAACGGATATACAGTTCTCCTCAGAAACACACTCCCTTTGATGTATCTGCTTGGTGGAAATAGAAGCAACTGCATAATATAACTGAATAGCACTGTGAAATGGCACTAGATCAGAACACGTGTAAAGCAATACTACAGCTAAATGAAATTGCTGTTAATAAAACATTCCGACATGTTTTTCTGTTATGCATCAGTTATGATAACGGTCTTTTGATTAAAGGAACATAAGCCTCAGAGGTTTACGATGCAGTGTTGTACCACGGTGTGCAGGTGAATGGCGTGGCTTTCCTCCGTGGCCGCACTGCGCGATTAGTTAGCTAGCTAGTCACCGAGGACAAGTTGACGCAACATGCCAAATAATGAATTAATCAACATATCTGTAAATGAGCCAGTGTTAGCCAGTCGGCAAATTTTCAACTGTGGTCCTAGTTACCTAGCATGCTAGTACTAGCCAATCACAGTAGGTTGAAAAAACAATCCCTTTCTGACACACAGCCAATCACAAGTGTTACATCATCTGCAGTCTCGCTTTGCCAGACCCTCCTCCAAAGTGCACTAAAGGAGGGTCTGGCTACTCCACTAGCATTTGGGGATGGGAGGAAAACGTGCTCTGGTTTAATGGCATTTCTTTAAACCAATCAAAATTGCCATGGGCGGCGTTAAACTCTGAGGAGCATTCAACAATAGCCTTCATAAATCCACCAAATTAAAAATTCCAAAACCAAGAAAGCAGAAGTAAACGGAAAAGGAACGCGAAGGACATAGACTGCGTTGTCTGTAATCACGTGACCACGAGCCGATCTGGTACCTGCACTGGCTGCAGACGGGTCTCGGCCGATCAAAAGAGAAAGGACACTGCAGTGCCGAGACTGAGAGAAAACAAATGTCAATTTCTGATTGTTTCACAGCAGATACATTCTAAAGCAAAGTAGCAAATCGATGTTGTTGCCCGGGGGCACGGCCACAGCTAGCCCCCACCCAGCACATCCTAGCGCCGGGAGCTAACCAGGCTAACGGCCAAAAACAGAAAGTTCGCTGATCTGTCGGGGAACAGACCATCAGACCCCAGATGCTGGTGTCTGTGTCACAGCGTTCTGCCTAGGCGCAAGTCCGTGCTTCGACTGACAGACGCCTGGCGGTAGAACATTACATACTGGACGTTTAGGTACTTTTGTAGGCAGTTGTTTATTATAAACCTATTCCAATAGAGATGGTCAAAGATAACAAAATCATGTAATACATGGCGTAACACTCAACAGTACCTAGAGCTAAAGATCTGTTTACAGCAGTAGGTCTGTGAATTTTATATATATATATATATATATATATATATATATATATATATATAACTAAACCTCTTCAATTACAGTCATGTGAATATATCCAAAATGGATGTTTTCAGATTGGGCTTTTAACCTTTGTTTTTAGATACAGATAAGTGGTAAAGCTTCCAGTTGGGCTGCATTACTGATGGTGTTATTTTTGTCATAAGACGTTTTCTCTCTCCACACCGACAGTGAAACATAATGTTTGCAGGCCCATGTTATCTCCATATGGGCATGTTTTCTGTACTACACTATAAATTGTTATTGAACCCCAAAGGCCCATAGCCATATTGGATGTCAGCATGAGTATTTACAAAGCAACATGTTTTTAGTGGTGTAGTCAAAACAACTGATTGCCTTTTGCCCTGAATACACACATTCTGCTATCTAGAAAGCACTAGTGTACACTTTATACATACACCACTGTTATCTCTGTCAGCAGTAAAAGTACTATGTACTACCTTAACCCCCAAGAAGCAATGTTTTTTGTTCTTTTTAATTGAATCATCAGAAATCAATAATCATAGTCACATTATCAGAAATCTTCTGGTATATTGCAACATTTTGTGCAATGTTAATCATGCTCCTTTACTTGTATAAAAGTATAGAAGGAGGATCAGTTAATACCTGTACGTATACGACTAAATGTAAGAGGGAGTTGTTAGTAAACTACTATATGTGTAGTATTGCATGGGGAAATCAGATTTTTGTTCTCTTGTTCTTTTTTTCTGAACAAAGTTGCAAAAGTTATCTTGCGTTAGTTCTTCTGAGAGGCTCTAATGAAAACGCCTGTGCATTACTGGATCAGAGAGCTAATAAAATGCTTACTAGATTGGAATAAGTTTCAGTTCAGGCATTTTACCTTGAAATTGATTTGCAAAGCACAACAGAAAAAAATGACATATTCATGTGATTAATAAATGAAACTGAAACTATAAAAAGGGCTGTTAATGTCTTAGCACACCAAGCCAAGACATTTCTCTCAATTCTATCAGGTCCAGCCACTGAGACTGAATATGATATTGAATATACTATGACATGAGGCAATGAAATATTGAAAATTCATTATATGTGAAGGGCTGCTTTGGAGCTATAAATGTTGAGAATGAGATTGAAATTGAAAAGTTCTGTGGAACAAATATCATAAAACTCCTTTCTTTGCAGCATTCATTTCATAACATAAAAAGTGTCAGGTACACATAGAAGGTGTAATTATGGCTTCACAAATGTCATGCCGGTCATTTGTCTTACTGATCATGTGTGTTACAGTGCACGTGGCGCAGCACTGCATGTGTTGTGTTGGGAATTCAGGACGGTACGGGGTTAGCAGTGTGTCCATCAGTGGTGCTCACATGCAAGGACTGTGTGTACTTTTAACATTCTTAATACAAGAACAAAATGCTCATGTAATATTTATATCGCAAACTCCCATTTAATAACAGTAATTAGATTCCAGATGAAGGTGTTTTCCTTTGTTACACCAAATTTTCTCAATGCCATCTGACATATTATTCTGGCAAATGGATATAAATGGCTGCCTCGACATACAGATGAATAAACAAAGAAAACCTCTAGCTATGACGTGAAGCGGAGGTGCTAGTCATTGTGGCACTTAGCAAGACTGATAACACATTTTCACTTGTGTCCTTCACAAGGTGTTTGGAAATTGTAGAGTGGATTACTAATTCCTGAGGACAATACAGTACATTACCCTGTTGTCACCGGAGAATATGTGTTAGTACATCATCTTAATGGTTTGTGTATGGGATGTACCATGGCTTTGCCGTTTCTCATTCGGTAGATTGTGGTTGCTACTAATATGCTACTGTACATATGCAGACTTATTATTATGCTTCATAAAAATAATAAGAGTGCTGTCAAAATTAACGTGATTATTGTCTATATCTACGACCTTCCACTTGTTGGGGATTGGTGTCGGAAATTCCGACTGATGTCCTTCTTGTCGGCCGGATGTCCGTTACCTTACGCTTTCTTTGTGTTGTAATTTAAAGTCTTTTAAACTGCTCCTCAGATCTCTGCAGGGTAAATCCAGACAGCAAGCTAGACTATCTGTCCAATCTGAGGACTATGGTTACCTGGTCCTCAGATCTCTGCAGGGTGAATCCAGACAGCTAGCTAGACTATCTGTCCAATCTGAGGACTATGGTTACCTGGTCCTCAGATCTCTGCAGGGTGAATCCAGACAGCTAGCTAGACTATCTGTCCAATCTGAGGACTATGGTTACCTGGTCCTCAGATCTCTGCAGGGTAAATCAAGACAACTAGCTAGACTATCTGTCCAATCTGAGGACTATGGTTACCTGGTCCTCAGATCTCTGCAGGGTAAATCCAGACAGCTAGCTAGACTATCTGTCCAATCTGAGGACTATGGTTACCTGGTCCTCAGATCTCTGCAGGGTAAATCCAGACAGCTAGCTAGACTATCTGTCCAATCTGAGGACTATGGTTACCTGGTCCTCAGATCTCTGCAGGGTAAATCCAGACAGCTAGCTAGACTATCTGTCCAATCTGAGTTTTCGGTTACACGACTTCAACAAAAAACAAGTTCCTTCCCGAGGCTGTTTTGCAACAGACGATTGTGATTGGTTTAAAAAATGCCAATAAACCAGAGCACGTTTTCCCCCCATCCCGGAATGCTGAGTGGACTAGCCAGACCCTCCTCTGCAGCGCTGTGGAGGAAGATCTGGCAAAACAAGTCTGTGATGATAATGATTTAACACAAAATCCTTTTAATGGCACGATTTTTTTTTGATGCGTGATTAATGCACGAGCGTTCTGTGATTTGGGCCTCGGGCAGTTCTGGCATTTTTTATCAGGAATTATTATATTGTGATATATACGTCTGTAAATCAGTAGATACTTTTTTTTTAAGAGTGTCACAACCCATGTGAAATGACTCGTTTCACCATCTGAATTCAATCCATGCCCTCATATAACATTTGGAAAGTCTAGAAGAGCCGCAAGATTAAATCATTTAATCCCCATACGAGTTAGAGCCGGCAGAGGCCTCTACTGCGCCTGCTCAATGGGCCCCAGAATCATTCTGGTACATTTTGGCTCCACGAAGGCTTCATGCCCCACTGAGCAACTCCCATAGGAATGAATGGGGCTCTTCCTCGAACACTGTATCTATATATCTGTATCTTTATTGGTCTGCTCCCATGTTAATAAGAGATACAAAATGTCTGATATTTGTGACTTAACTATGGACAATCATGGAATTAATTCAAGATTGACAACCTCAATAATAAACATATATTAAGATATCCTGTATACGCTTTATTCTAATATGCTACTCTGTCTAATTATCCCATTGCTCTTTATTTTATTTTATTTATCCTTAGATGGATAGAAAGATACGCCAGATGGTATGCATAATGTGCACTCTAACACTAATACACCGTACACTGCATTATTTATTGTGCCATTTGTAAACAATACATTAAAAAAAGAAAAGCCTTTACATCAGGCAATTTGGATTCTTCTTTTTTTCTTCTTTAGTTGCTTACATACTCATAAAACAGGTGCCTGGGCAATAGGAAGTGAGCCTTCCTGTTATTTTTAAATCACTGTGCCCAGTCTCTGTGTAGGACACTGCAAGAAAAGACGAAGATGATGGGAAATGGGGGTAAGTAGCAGTTTCAATCAGCTTGGTTCTAATGTCTGCAATTCCTCTTTCTTAACCTTTTCCAGGTGTCATGGGTGAATATGAGCCCAAAATTGAAGTGCATTTCCCTACATCTGTTCTGGCTGCCAAAGGAGTCACTGTCAGGCTGGAGTGCTTTGCTCTGGGGAAGTAAGTAAACAAGGAAATATTGCACCAATATACAGAAGGTAGTTGTTTATTATTACATCATATTAATCACCAGGAACAGTAAACTACATTCTATCGCTGATCTGATGCTAAGAGATCATTCACATAAGACTCCTTGTGTTTTTCTCTCTTCTTTAAATTACATTATTCCATTACCTGAAAGGGAACCAGGCATATCTTGTCTTCAGGCGGGATGTTAAGTGAGTGAAGAGAAGTGGAGCTCGTCTGTTAGGTGGCATGTTAGTGCATGGGGGGGCATAGGGGATTTAGCCCTAGGGACCCATGTGTTGTCATAATTCAGAGCCCTAATGTATCTGTGTTTCCTGGGTGCTTTCAGAGTCTGATGAATGTAGAAAGTCAAGGTTATGTCTATGGAAAAAAATGAAGTTGGTAATAGTTGTCTGCCAGGAGGGAAAACATACTTTTGTCCACAGAGACTTCAATCCAAACCACTTTCCACATTTACTAAAGCTAAAGTTAGCATTGCTAGCTGTAGGGTTTAAAAACAACATTGTCTTTTTAAATCAAAATATATACTTTTTGTTTGATTCAAATTATTTTCATTAAAAATAAATGCAAATCATGTACAACCTGTTCTTCTCCAAAGCAAGGAGGAGGGGGTGTTTGACATTACAAGAAATATTTTTCATTGTGCAAGATAATTATCATCCCCACTCCATTAAGTTTATAAATATTCAACATGAATTATTCATTGCTGACTCCTATCTTAAGTGCAAACAGTCTCTAATCTACAGATGACTAAGAATCTCATCATTGTTGTCCTTGATTTCAATTAATTATCCACATTATAGTAAGTCATTTCCTAAATATATAGACACTGCATTATAATCTCACACCCCTTATATTTTCATATCAAGCTGAGGAGGAGTCGTTGGATGCTTGTAAGAACAGCCAAATGGTGCAAATCCTTGCTCTGTGCTTCCCTCAGTGAAGTCAGATTGAGTCGGACAGTGATGCCAGGGACCTACCCTTTTACATAGAGATGAATGATTTATCAATGGACACTATTAGGAGATGCCAGTCTTTATATAGCGCTGAAAATGAAGTTAAAATGGGTTTTGTTCTCCTGTTGATCAATATTTATGATGGCACCAGGAGCTGAGACAGAGCAGGAAAGCTGTTTGTGTGTGAACGCCAAAGCTCCTTGATGTGATTGTCAGTTGTGATATTTACCAGGGACAGCACTTTGTAGGCCACAGTCAAGAGCAAAGAGAACAACGAGGCAGTGGAAACGAAAAAGAGAACAAACCTTATAATGTCATACTTTATAGTAATGTCTGCGAGACAGTCTATTAATTACAAATTTGTAACTTGTATGTTTGTGTAATCGGATGATCTGTCGAATGATAACCCTTGTTTACTATTGTGGAGCATCACTGTGCTGCTGCTGTTTCGATTGCTTCGTATACATGAAAAGATAAATATAACCAAGCACAACTTTGGCTGTAGAGGGGCCTCATTAGCACTTTCCTAATAGACTTATTAGACATCTTTTGTTATAACAGTACTTATATTCGAACAAATAATGTGTGGCCTAACCTCAATAGTCATTTTACTCTACATGAGAGCTGTTAATGGACAGCCCATTTCTTTAAGCAGTCAAATATATATACATTGCTCATTTCACAACTAAATATACCACCGTTCATCTGAACTATTAGTTTACTGTTTTTTCTGGCTTCTAGCTTTCAGTTGGTGTTCTCTCTGGATGGATATCCATAGCAAGAAATCTATCCATAAGAGATTCTTGTTTGCTTCTGTCACACAAACAGCCTTTACTTAAATAATACTAAAATATAGTTTGTTATTTAAAGTAATACATGGTGTTCTCATAGACATTTTGGTTCTGCATCTTATTTGCCAGTTGATGCAAAACAAGTGTCATTCCGCCAGTGTGTTTTATTTAAATTAACGATTATCAGGATAGTGCCCATGAAGGATTATAGCCATCCATAGATGATGGTATACTAACTATAGATTGTTAAACAACACAAATTTCAGTTTAAAACTCTATACAGTCTGATTTAGAAGAAACTGTGGGAAGTGCAGTGCTGTTAGTTGCATTCATTTCAAGGGATGTTGGAGTATGTAGTTCAAAAGGCCTTGCACATTTGATGGGTTACACATTATCCCACTCATTTCTACTCAAAATATAATATGTAACATGTGGTGGATGCTTTCATCCAAATTGCTTTAGAGTAGTGGATATACTTTTAGTTTCAGTGACCCCAGAGGGAATCAAACACTTGAAACCCTTGCAGTTATTTCTCATTGAGTTATACGGGACCACAAGGACCACATTGTCAGCAGCACCATGAAGTGCCTCTTAACGACACACATATTATACTCTTGGTACTATGGATACACGTTTTTTTGCTCAAATCTTGTAGGTAAAATGTGGCTTTGTGCAGATGCTACATTCTCCCTAAGGGGGCTTTCATATCTGTAGTTAGATTCATTTGGTCCGGCCCTAGGGCAAAGAATTAATAATTGTAGCATCGTTCAACCATTCCAGTTCCTTTTCATACCACACTGTTTGCTCTGGTCCGATCAGTTGATGAGTTAATGAAATGAACCATAATGCAGCAACACAAGTCAGGGACAACATTCACATCATCGGCCACACCAAATTCATATGAGGCTCTGCACCTCTTTACGACGCCAAGATTGTCTGCGAGTTGCCAAGGGGATATGTTGCTAAAGTGCAATCTTGTCCTCATCCCATAATGCACTGCGCAGCTGACTGCGACAGCAGCTTTAGTCCAAAAAGGCTTCCAGCAGTTGGGTGTGTTGCAGGTTGGATAACGCTCTCACCACAAACCAACCGCTCCAAAAATGGTTTAAAGCGCACAGAGACCTCCTCATTAAACAGGTCTCGGTTCGCTTGTTTGGTCCGCTTTTGGTGCGCATCAGAGTGTGATTGCTGCATTCACACCTGCACATGAAACGCACCAAAGGGAAAACTAACTACTGTACTGTAGTGTGATTCAGCTGAACTAGCTGAGGCAGGTGTGAAGCCCCTTAAGAATAGTGTAGGGACCAAACATTGAGAGCTTAGCAAATGAGCTACTGGGAATGGAAATGGAATAATATCTAGATCGTAATGATCTGAAGCAAACCAATTTTCAACCTTTATTATAGAACAAGTCCAGATGAAGGCACAGCAATTGTGTGGAATGCTAATTGAGATGTAATCTACAAAGCCTGCCTATGGGCACATTCTTAAATTGAAAACTGTAACACCCTACATAAACCCCAGTGTGTAACACATTTAAGATGTTAGGGTATGAAATGCTTAGTTTGTACACTTTGATTAAAGGGAAATGACCTCAGCTCCTGAGTTCAGAAGTTAATGGCACATTGCTATACAGAAAACAGTGAGGGGCAGAGTTTCTCCTTTCTAAACTGGTTGAGCCTACAGTACACCCCCCCTTCCCCCCATCTCCTGCCTTGGACTCTGGAAGATTGACCCCTCATGTTCCAGCCCCTCAAGGTGTCTATAGATATGCTCTGTTCGCTAGCTAAACTCTCCATCAATAACATAAAATATAGGGTTTCATAACAACTGCATGACATATTCATGAGTACTGATTCAATCTGTGTGTCTGTTGTTAGCATTTATTTATGTTGTTCTTGGGGGCATTGGAATGAAAATGCCAAGTGCTAACAAATGGTCCCACATTAGACCATGGATATTTTATTTTACCTAAGGCAACGGATTTTTGCCCCTAGTAACCATCCAGCATGGGACGATGTTTGTTGTTGATTCCCCCCACTATGAAAATAGATAGCTGTCTGAACTGCAGATGGGGAGATACTAGTGATCACAGTGACTTATGATAGTTTCTAAATTATGTGACTGGATTAATGTATGGCTAATTGAAATAGGTGAATTTTGATTTGAAATGCATGTTATCTAAATGTAAATTAAAGTGACAATATTGGGACTACCCTGTCACATATAGTATGTTTTATTAAAAAACTACTGTGATTTAAATTTTGGATCAGGACATTCTTTGTTTAGGGATAAAACTTTGTCCAAATTCATGTGCAGACTTGTGAGGCTCCAGTAACTGAAGTGCGTTTGAAACTACTGCCTGTTATTCTGTGTGTTGCTTCACGGTCTCAGTGATGTGAGGAAACCTAAATGCATGCTGCAAGGTAATGACTTAGCTATTCAAAAACAGCAAAAGCAAAAAAACAAAAAACAATAAAAATGTGTGACTCAAAACTTGTGTCCAAAATGAAAGAAACTCTTTGTAAAGAAATGCCTTGTTTAATACAAAACATGCTCTGAATCCTGTATTGACTCAGTTGCCGCCAAGAGCGCTTCAATGTCCTCGTGAATTTAGAATTTAGAAGAGATAAAAAAGCTCAGCGATGTAACATTTCCATCTGGGCTGAATGATTGATGGGTTCACTGGAGGTTTGTATGGTGTCACATTTCCATCTTTCAGACACCTGTCAAATCTAGTTATCATACAAGAGCACTATTGATACTGACCTCAGACTTTCTCTCTCTCTGCATGTGCAAGTCATCTCTCATACGGATCTATAGGGCAATCCATAAATAAACAGGGATGGATGACATTGGTTGAAGACTTATAGCCTAATAGTTAATAGCCTGATTTGAATCTTTTCCCTGTCCCCGGGCTCTAACGTGTGGGTCCTTTAGTACGGTGAATATGTCATGAGTGGTCAAAAGGTCAGCGAGTCACATGACGAGCAGGACTAACATTAAATACTCATCATGGTCGGTCAATACCTAATTACAAATGAAGGACTTCTGGTGTAGGAAGATGTTATCATTTTAAAATCTAAATAAATAATGATTTATATTATTGAATAATCTAATAATTTTTTTAGTATCATGTATTTAAGAAAGAAATGTGAAAATACCCACAATAATTTCCAAAAGCCTACCGTGATGTATTCAGATTAGTAAAGTTTCTTTCTCCAAAGAAATAAATTGATAGAGCACGAGGAATGAGTTGAACCTATAACCTGAAATGCAATATATGAAAGAGACTTAAAATTATATTCTCCCACAGATGCTCAGGGTATCATTTTAAAATTGATTCAAGATGAAGGAACATGAACATTTTTTAATTATTATTATTATTACAAGATGAGGTCATTGTAAGATTACAGATTCATAATGAGTACATATATCTTCCTTAATGAGAATGTTCCTCTTTTAAAGAAATCAAAATGATTATTAATAGTGAATTACATCATTGCAGCTCACATCCTATACTGTGTGAAAATACTTCTTGCTCTTGTAACACTGTACTGTTGAGTAAATAATTCTTCTCTTCCCTCCTCACAGTCCAGTGCCAACAATCACATGGAGGAAGATAAATGGCAACATCCCCAAAAAAGCAAGACTTCGGAAGTCCCAGGCTGTGCTGGAAATTCCCAACATTCAACTGGAGGACTCGGGAACTTACGAATGCAAAGCGGAGAATCCAAGAGGAGGCACTGCTTTCAAAGGACACCTACAGGTCTACAGTGAGTCTGAGCATGCTCTTATTCTCTGTGTGTTTGTTCATCTTTTCCAAAGGGTTGAGGGCGCCCAGATAGCTCAGTTGGTAAAGCAGGCGCCCATATATAAAGGTCTACACCTTGACGCAGTGGTCCCGGGTTAGATTTTGATTCCTTTGCTGCATGTCATCTCCCCTTTCATGTCTTCATCTGTCCTGTCATTAATGGCCTAAAATGCTCAAAAAATAACCTTAAAAAAAGAGTACAAGGGTTGATATGTAGTGTTCCAGGTAGGGCGGTACGACGTGAGGAAAATGTACAATAATGTTGAATATTGCAATAGTAATTTAATGTGCAACCCCAATTCCAGGAATATTGGTCTGGACGTAGAGGTCTTACCAACAATATAACTTTTCAAGCTATTTTGCTATTTAGCTATTCTTCATAGTTTCCAAGTATTATTCAAGATGTTACCTTTGCTAGTTACTATATTCTCAAGTTTAGTCCTAGTCCCGGTTCATTTTCCTAACAGTCCAAGGACTAATTATACACACATGGTGTATATGTTCATCACCTCAACAAATGAGCTGTTTCTTTTATGAATCTCTTAAACCAGACGTGTTTTTGTTCAAAATGTTCTGAACTATGTCTGCAAGTTGTTTTAATAGACTGGTGTGGTTAAATGTTAAATGAACATTGTCATCTGTTTTAATTACATAACACATTAGTTTGAGGTTATTGGGAATACCAATAACAAGGACTAAACCCTCCTGATTGATTTACTGTCACATTGTAATGTTCTCAGTTTACATCTAATGCAGGTCTACACTATAATTATATATTCTACTACCTCTAAATGTATCAAGTGAAACTTTGATATTTGTATGAACTCAGATACAATATTAGACCTCACCTAAAGAACAGTTTCTAGTTTTCTAACCACAGAGAGGTACTAGTAAGCCGGCTGAATTACTACTTTTGCCTATTATAGATAGACTAATCTATGAGGGTGTGTGTCCTCCATTCCTCTCTGTCTGTGCCGTGTGCACAGCACCAAGATAATGGACTGCCTCAGCCTTGGTGGAACACATTTCTAAGGCCATGCACTTCTTGGCAACCTCCATTCTGTTGACATCACAAGGAGAATAGGGAGCTAATTTGTAGCAGCCTCACGCTAAATGTAATTTACACAGGTCAGCTGTAAGTTTGAACTCGCATTGTGAGGGAGACCTTCCTGACCATAATCATTCAATCAAAGCACACACAAAAAGGTATTCTACCGACGGTGCCGTATGAGAGAATAGCCCAGAACGTGCTTGGCATGTGACTGTCGGAGAAGCAGCTCAGTGGCGGGGTTTCCTCCTCTCACACACACTGTACAAGTAACACACCACTATGTACACCATTGGGTCTTGAAAGGGGGGTTTTACTATACACTAATCAGGATACAAATGATTTTTGTAATTGTTATAGTTAAAAGAAAACAATGATATAGCAAAAATATATCAGAAATCTGTGTGGCAGCTTTGTCTAAATGAAAAGTCAGAGCCAGTAATCCTTCTGGGCTCTCTGAAATCTTCCAATTTGTACCAATTCATCACATTGAAAATATACTATTATAATTTCATTATCAAAAACAATTTAATTTGTCCCAAGAAATTTAACCAAATGGGTTAATGTGTTCCTGTTGCACATGTTAAATTCTTATTGAAGTTTTCAGTATTTGCATTTATAAATGTCCAATTTGAGCTTGAAAGCATTTTAGAACAAAAAGTATAATTTAAGGAAGATTAAAATACAATGGGAAAAGGCTTGGATTAGTGATTGAGATTCCTTCCTCTACACAGAACTGGCAGAATGAGCCAGTTCCAGGAAAAAGCTCTTGGAAATGTATCTAAATATATCTTTGTAAATGTACAGGGAAATGCCCAACTGTATGCGGTGTAAGAAAGGGACATACTGTACATACAGCCCATACAGTCCTCAGATCTTTTGTTGTTGTTGAGAGCTGAGACAGATTCTTTGCAGAATGTGGAGTTGGACAGTGAATCTTGACGTAGCCTTGGAAACACAAGCAAGTAGACTAAGGAGAAAAAAGAAAAGAAGAAAAGCTCCATGGATGAGGGCCCCCTAGGAATGGCAGTTGCCTAGTCTGCCTATTCCATGGGCCAGCTATGCAATGCAGGGAGAAATATACAAAATACAAAAAACATAAACGTGATCCACACTTGAAGAGGACAAGGAGAACAATGTAACCCCCTCAGCAGTAAAAATCTCCACGGCATTTTCTACGATATGCAAAACAATATTAATAATTGAATCAAACTTACTGAATGGTTTGCTCCTCTTAAAAGTATTTGCCTGGTTGTCTCTAATAAAGGGTGCTGTATACTTCATCCAGGTCTCAGAAGTCATACTCCATTTTAAACCTTCTCCCTCCTATCTTTGATGTCTGCCAGTGAACCAGCACCTCATTAGAAAAGGTGTGCATGTTCCTTCAGTTCTCCAGGGTTAAAGATCATAGCAGAGGAGGGGATGTCATATTCCTTGATACAATGGGTGATTTATAAAGTATCTCAGGAGCAATGAAAGTCAGTGTTTCAGGGGTGGATTTCAAGGAGATTTATGTAAAATGACAAGCATCAAAGTACTCTAAAGAACAATGAAAACCCAATGTGTGACATAAAAAGGCAGCACCAGGGGTTGATGCATACTGTGTAGACTGTGTCGACTTCTAGATCGCTCCCTAGTGGCTGGCTGCAGTATAGGTCATAAATCCCGCCCCCTCCATGTTAGCGGACGTATGAAAAAGGATTAGGGGCCACATATGAAAAATGTATTTGAGTTCAGAGTTTAAAGTCAGAATTGTGACATTAAAGTTAGAATTCTGAGAATAAAGTCAGTCAATTTTGACTTTAAACCCAGAATTCAAATATATTTTTCACATTGGCCCTAAACATTTTCCGCATGAATGGGTCATAGGCCCAAAAAAAAAACAGAGCACACAAAATTCTAACTTTTATCCCAAAGATAGTTTCTGTCACTTTAGGTAGTTTGTACCTCACTGGTGTTTTTTTAAATGTTAATTTTTTTGGAATTTTTTTCAAATTAAAATCATAACACTCAGGCCACTCTTTCTATTTAAGTATGCCTACCATATTTTTGTTCTTTGGGGGAATATAACATTGAGAGATGACAAAAAATTACAGTACCTCCACGGTCTTAAATACAGCTTCCTACATTGTGTGTTGATGGTGTGTTTGTGCATGCCTGTTGTGAGGCGATCGTACTTGTGCCTTGTGTGTGTTTCAAGGATATATTACCTATTCTATATCTTTTTTTTTTCTATCTTCAAGCCCTCCCTCAGTGGGTCAGAATGATTAATGATACTCAGATGGATAGTGGAGAGAAGCTCCAATGGGAGTGTAAGGCCACGGGGAGGCCCCGGCCCACCTATCACTGGCTTCGTAATGGTTTGCCCTTGACATCCCAGGTACCTCCCTTACTCCACAGCACCCTCTCCTTTTGTTGAGTGTACCATGAAACATCTGAATTTTTCCTATGAAACTACACGTCCACTTTATGCAGTATTCACCATGTGTAGTAAATCTATATTTATATATGATGCTCTTCTTCTTGTTACAGGGTCGAGTTGAAATAGTGAATGGTGAACTGACCATTCACAAAGTGCAGCAGACGGACTCAGGAATGTACCAGTGTGTTGCAGGAAATAAATATGGGACCATCTACAATAATGCTGAACTCAAGATTTTGGGTAGTTACTGTACACCTTTGGTTTCTAACACAGATTGCACAACATACGGCATTAAAAGACACGTGTAATTTTTGTAAGGCATCTACCGGCCAAGCATATTTCTTGATACCCTGCAAAGAACAGAACGGCAGACTGAGTATTGGCATCTACATAAGGTACCGGATGATAGGTAAGGGAGATTGAAATGCAAGTGGGGAACGCTGAACTGTGAGATGTGTTGATTGCCAATCAATGGCCCTTGATTTAATCCAGGCAGTGGACAGCATGAATAAAAGAAGGACCCTTATGGTTATATTCAATGAGGTTGTCTGCACGTATCAAGTTGAGGAGAGTCTGGAACAGTTCTTCGTTATATCCGAGGAGAATGAAAAGCAATGACTTGTAGGTATAGATTTATACTAATGGGAGCAAACACTTGAAGAAAGACATCAATGGTTTCTGTGATGGAGTTTAATGACTCCATTAGCCTCTATCATTTGTCATCAAAGCACAGCTTACATCCCAATCCTCATTACTTAGTAAATACAAACTTCACTTCACTGTATCAGGTATTTAGGAGTATATTATCACTTCATAATCAGTTATAATTATCAGTAACTAACACTTTCATCATTTACAGCAAGAATTTGTATCATTTTTTGTAAATAGCAAAACAGGAGTCACATGCATTTAAAAAATAAATAAAAGGACACTTGTGTCGTGCTCCTCAGACTTGCATGTAAGGCTTCAGGCTAAAAACATAACAGTGGTACTGAAAGGATGTCCACTGTTCTGTGTTGCACTATTTTCTCCTTGTCATCTTCTATGCTGGGATACATCTGGTGACACCCATTCCCCTCTCGTGTTTCCCAGAGGGACAGTTTGATTTACTGTCTGCGTTACATGCCCTTTTTGAAGGGGAATCTGTAGCATTTTCAAAATCTTATTGCAAATGGACAAAGGTTTTTGTCCAAAATCAATCATCGTTTGTCCCTAACCATAATGTTTAAATCTGTGTGAAACAACCACGTTGACTTAAATTCACATGGTTGTCTGCTAGAGTGAGAAGTTTAGTTAGATTTTAATAAGCTTTATGTGAGCTGATGAGTGATTTTGCCCTCCTTAGAGTCACAGTCACAATGAAGATATTTGGAAGCTGGTGATGAATGTTTTCATAACTACACCCCCCAGGCATGTCTTCCAAGTGACCTGTGCTCTGTGGCGCTGTCCACAAGCAAACACTATCAGGACAGATTACATGGCTAATAACAGCCTGCAGATGAGCGATCACTGGAGGCTACTCAGGGGCAGCGGCTGCCCTCATGTCTGTGATCTTGTCCCAGATCCAGCTCTTCTGGGACGGTGGCGGGTGAAGCAATAAGGCTACTGCTGCCACCAGCTGCAGGCCTGCTCTTATTTTGATTAAAACAAATACACACAGCAACTGCTCTGTTTTCTGCTGCTTTTTATGTCTAGAGGGACCGCTGCCACTCAGGCAACTACTCAGCCTCAAAGACACAAGTGTTAGAGGGAGCGGGGTCAGCCTGTAGCTACAGATGGGATTGAATTGTCATTGTGTATAATGTCACCTATAAAGCATCTTTCAGGATTTGAATAATCACAGTTGACAGAGCCTTGCAGCCTGTAGATGGCCTTGATGTGTAATGCAGCTGTATACCAGTACCACATCGTCTTCAGTGCCCGAGGCCTTATTTAGACCATTAGTGCCTAATTCATTCTCTTGAGTGGGCCATGATTGTATTTATTATTCACTCAGGCAGCCTAGTTAAATATGGGTTAATTTACGGGTTACAATTTTTACAAAAGAGGTTCAAATCATCCAACCATGTCATCATTAACATTATGACAGCTATTAAGTATTTATAGAATTGTAGTGGATACTGAATTAGCAGAGAATTAAGACAAAGTATGGTACATTATGCAGTATATAAAAGCATATTTAGCCAGTGTTTGTGTAGAAGCATGCTTTGGAATACTTCATGCGGGAAGTCTAGTTATTTGTAACAAATTAGCATTTTGATCAAGCAGCGTTTTGGGTCATGACTTGTCAGTCTAAACCCTCTAGCATTCTTTAAATAATTACTTTAAAATGCCACAGTTGTAGACCTGTTACGAGAATTCACTTTATAAATGTATTACATTCGAACAACACACATTCAATTGAAACTACATTTAGAATGTCGTACCACTAGGGGACAGAAAGACAGACAGGCTAGTCAAGTTGTGCTGAGGTGTTTCTGGCGCATTCAAAATGAAGTTAACAAGAGCCAAGAAATAATAAATCACATGCAATATGAGCATTAGTTCATGAATATTAATTATAACAAGATATGACTGCATTATTTCCTTTATTTTTAAATGTTAAAATGCTGTGTGTCTGTCTTCCACAGCGTCGGCTCCTGTCTTTGTCCACAATCCCATACGGGTCATTGCCACACTTGGAAAAGATGTATCGCTAGAATGCAAACCCAGAGCGTCGCCCAAACCCCGGGTAACATGGAAGAGCGGAGACAGAAGGATACAGCTGAGTAGAAGGTACAGCTGCAACTTTTTAGGGGTGTCATGAGGCACTGTGCGCGTGCATGCGTGTGTGTGTGTGTGTGACAATTGGAATGCATTGTTATATGAAATAATAAAAGGACATTGAGGTATTAACCAGTGTAAGGAAATTCTGCATTTGCAGGCAGATGTGAGATACTGTGTAAAGATATTTTAACCTAAACCACAAACCTTTCTATACTTAACTGCGTAATTTGAGTACTGTTTTTAAAATAACAAACTGCGACCGTTTCACAACATTAATGTGTTTGAACCGTAACGTTCTCTGGTTTAGATATGAGGAGGGAAACGCTCCCGTAGGTCTTAGAGGGTAGGAAGAAACAACCCAAATTATCTACTTGTGATTGAATATGTTATGTGCTTCATCACATTAGTGGCTTAAAGATTTCCTCTTCATTGATTTGCAACATTGTTGACAATTACCTAATATAACCAGACATATTAAAGAGACGGATACATACCTCAGTAGGAAAGATATAGTCTTTACAGTAATATATATTATATATAATATAATAACATCCATGTAGTGTCACTAAAGTCATGATCTGCCTTGAGCCCCTTACTGTGCATACATAGCCAGTGGCAGGGCATGTCTCGGTGTCTGAAATGACTTTTGGAGCTCTGTGTTATTAATAGTCAGATTTTTATGTTTCCTCTGCACAGTTTATGAGAGAAAGTTAACTGTCATGTAAAATATGTATGACGTCAAGAAAAGTGTGTCTCCCTCAATATCTTTATATTGTTTTGCATCATAGTTTCAAGGCAAAACTTCAATTGTTATCATTCTCAGCTCCGGCCCTTCAGGAATTGTATACATGTCTTGTTGGAACACATCACAGTTTCATTACTGTAACTGAAATTAAGTGTCAGTACTAGAATAAAACACCTTAGGTACTGGCAAAGCTCCGGAGACCCGTCCTCAGCCCATCCTCCTGCTCAGGGATGCTGACAATTTAGACCGTACAATTGCATTTGGAATTCACACGCAGTTTGATGCATCATCTTTTATGAGAAACACCTCCCGTTGCACCTCGAGCGGGCTGAGCGGTGCAAGGGTCCATCAATCACACTGAGCGACACCGCTGAAATTATCAGTCACTGCTGAGCATCCCAAGTTTTGAGTGAGAGAACAGGACCTTTGTTTATCAGCCAAGATCCAGCTGCCTGTTCAACAGCAAGGGCAGCCAGTTGATTATCAGATCCTCAGTGTGTCGCTCCTTCAAACAGGCAGCGAGCGACAAAACTTCATGCCGCTAACAGGTGAAACAAGAGTACTCAGAAATGAGTTTAACATTCTAATTTCAGGGGTTGGTGCAGATAATTTATTTTCCATTAAAACAAAAATCAACGCTAATTTTGGTTGTCTGTAGTCTATAAAAAGAGCTGGCCTCAGTAGAACTGATGGATGGGGATAAGGTAGTGAGTGTGTTGCCCTACAATGTTGATTAATGACCCTGGCATGTCTGGATCTGATAAAGCCTTTGAGGTATTTTGTCAAAACCTCACAAATCTATTTTACAGTGTTGTTGGCGAGCACCGCGGGGAGATTCATACCTGTCCAAACGCCTTGATCTTGTTTTTATCTGACTTCAGATAAAGCCATGTCTTAAGAGGGCAGAAAATTGTTCACAAACAGTATTGGCAAAGCAGTTAATTCCTCCCCTCAGAGTAATTTATCATTCACTATTAAAGGGATAGTTTGCCGATATTCAACTAACTTAGTATCGTAATAATGTTGGTAGTATGTGTAAAATAATTGTGTTAAAATTCCCTCTGGCTTTCCGTTGCCTCAAGATAGCAATACTCAACCATGGGCACACAGATGGGCTCTGGGGCTGTTGCTGTACCTACAGACACTTACAGACACGTAGGGCCCTGTCTCGCACAGCGCAGCCCAAAGCCCGACGCAAGTGTCTTTGCTAGTTTAAGACCGACGTAGTTTCCTCTCCCCGCACCCAACCTTATTTAAATAGCAAAAACCCCTACGCCCATCTCTGTGCCCATGGGTGAGTAGTGCTATCTTGAGGCACCGGAAAGTCATCGACGCGCCATTGACGCGCCTGGCTTTTAAAGGGAATGGGAGCGGACCTCTGATTGGTTGATTGTACGTACGCCCAGAACACACCTATGATTAATGAAGACACTAAGTACAGCCCTTTAGGACCATGCGCCCGGCGCACCGACCCTTTATTCTGCCATCAAACTAGCAAAAGTGGATTTGTACACGCCCTAAACACACCTACCCCAGGCGCTTCCCTCCATGCACTCAGATCGTTAAAATAGGGCCCGAAGGGGATAGAAACAGATTGGGGGAGAGAGAGAGAGAGAGAGAGAGCGCTCTCAAACTCAGACCAAACTCAGATTAAACGGTAAATCTAGACAGTGCTGATCAAATATAAACCAAGATTATATTTCTGTGTATAAGTGTTGTAGTACTCGAGATCTTCAAAAAGTGGTCCCAAGACCTGTCTCGAGACCGCATTTTTACCAGGTCTTGTCTCGGTCTCAGATAAAGAGGACTCAGGATTTTATTGCAAGACTAGTTGATTATTTTCTGAAGGCATTTCTCATGAAACACTTTTTATGGGAATGTGGATCTTTCCGATCAGTGTGAGGAGTGCCTATGGTTAATATTTTTCACATGTTATCGTGGCATGTAGTGTAGGACTGGCCCAGGCTGATCTCTAAATTGTTTTTTAGTGCACTGTTTGCCTGAAATATGAGAGTTAGTGAACAGGAAGTGGGCGCCATGCCGTTTCCTGTATTGCAAAACGAAGGCGACGAGAAACAAAGCGTTCATCGAGCTCTCGTTAAATCACCCACCAGCAGGAGCATTCATTAGTCCGGTTCTACTGGATATTGAGTTAATGAATGGGATAGCCGTGTTTAGGGGGGCAACTAGAGATCAAGGGTGATTTCTATCTAAAAAAGGTGAAATAAGCATACGAGCCAGGGTGACTCCTGCAAAGATTTTCTGCCATTACCTATGGTGAAGTAAAGAGTTTATGGATAGAGAGATTATTCTTGGAAGAACAGGGGGGAATCGAAACAGCTTCACGTTTATCTGGCATTGACAGCTGTGCGGACTTAATGAAGGTTTGTAATTAACATGGATTTCCGCTAATGTTCAGGGCTTTTGTCTCCTAAACAGAAAGTATTACTCCCATTAGTTTGAAACTATTTGAAAACCCACACACTCTTCTTTAGACATAACAGACATCATTTGGCATTTTTTTATAAAATCTTGTGAAATGTTTAAAAATGAATTATAGGTTACTGATTTTATGTGTAAATAATGAGCATTCTATAGCAATCTATTTGGCTTAACCTCAGAAACCTTGCTTCAGATTGAAAACTATATATGTTTTCAAGTTTGTTGTGATCTTCTAATGATTCTTTTACATTTCCTAAGGTTGAATTTATTTGCATGCTCTGTGTACCCAGCAGTCCCTAACTTGTCCTTTCTGCCTCGGTGTCCTTGTCGGATATGAATTTCCTCCCTAATTTGAAAAATGTCTCGTGGCTGCAGATTGCTACTGAATCGTCTGTGGCAAGATGTGGTCACTCCTTTGTGAATTTCAATCACATTGCTCGTGACAAAAGATAGAGCTTGATGTTGTAAAAATAAAAGCCAAACACTATGAATGAGGAAAAAAAGAATACCTCACCTCTGCCCACCATCATTTTGATTGGATAAGTAATAACAATAATAAAAAATATTCATCCTGCCTATGTAAGCAATGCTGTAAATCAAATGTGATATGAATATTTATATTTTGCATCGGACATTGAGATTAGAGCACTGGCTCCACATAATTCCCAATACTATACTTTTATATGATTCTTGCTCTGCAGCCATCTGCTACACACCTGCTTCCAGTGTTGTTATATGCAATACTATCTGATGTCAAATACTTCATTCTCCAGCTGTTATTTACAAGTCAGAGCAACATGTTAATACCATACTGCTCGTGTCCTTCGGCTGGAGAAACGGGCTACTTATGAATGCATGCATGCGTGGTGTTGTTTATTCTCTCCATTACACTTGCGTTTCCCTGTAGGACAGCTTGGTGGTATGGACATCTTGGTTTGACAGCTTTTGTTGTAGATTCATTAAATGCAGCAATATGTAGGGTTTCTCAAGTGGATTCTCAGAAAGTTTATTTAGGGTTGTGGAAATACTAAAACAGAGAAACAACAAATCATAACATGTTTTTATCCAATGTTGTGTAGTGTTCTTCACAAACGGTATTCTGAAAGTTTCCTTTAACGATGTTTAGATTACAGTGTATTTACTCAAATGGCAGCCTATTGTTTTATTTCAAAGGCACCATATAGTGTATAGTGTATATAGTGCATCACTGTACCCAAATTGAAAGTCAGATTTCTTTGTTCTTGGCATCAATACATCACCTTATTTATATTTTTATTTAACTGAAAAGTGTCCCCATTACCTTAACCTCTATCTGTAATAGCATCTGTGTTTTAAACCTTTTCAAGAAAGAGCTACTTAGTGCTATCTGTAGATCACATTCAGTAAAACATTTCAGTTGTTGATTTATCTTTACTGAAAAGGGTTTATTTTCATGTTCCCTTATTGAAGGTTACACAACAAACACAGACACTGTTCTTGACTTCAGCATCCCTCAGTCCACTGAGCTTTTTCCTAACACAAACAACTTACCGTCAGACGCTTTTTGTCCTTCAATTCAATGATAATAATGTTCTAGCTGTAAACAATTTTTTTATATTTCATATTTTCCACTGGAATCTCTAGTGGATGATTATTTCAAAAATATCTGAGCAGTTCATTTTTATCTCATCCCAAGTGAGTATTGCTATTCTTGTAACCCGACCCGAATGCCTCAACTTGTAGAGCAACTGTTCATACGTGAATTTGTTTCTCATACCAGTATTGATTTTTGTGTCCTTTCTCGCAGGATTATGTTGTTACGGAACAATACTCTGAGAATTGTTAACTCCAGCCGAGCGGATGAGGGGAGCTATGTGTGCCGGGCAGAGAATCAGTTGGGCTCGGCAGAGATGACGGCCATACTGTGGGTAAAAGGTAAGTGATGCCCTGGGGGACTTTATTTTCTGCCAAATTAGCACAAGTCAGCCACCAATAAACAGTCCCCAATGTCATTTCCCCACCCCCCCCCACCTTTGCTCGGGTGCCAAGAAATTTATTGTGCTTGCTCAACCGTGAACTAACGGCTCTCACATTCAAGAATCATATTACAAGGTCACACTTTAACAGCGTAAATACCTCTGTCTCACGACTGCACTGTACCCAGTCTAGACCAGAGCCAAGCAGGATATTTAGCCCACAAAGGTGAGTGTTTTTATGCCCAAGTTAGGGTTTGGGCATCTCGTGATTGCTCTGTCAGTGATGCCACAGTCAGATGCAGCTGTCTGACACTAGCTTTTGGTTAGCCTGAGGTGACAGTGCAGCAGCTTTGTGCTTCCAGAGGCCATGCGTGTGGAGCTTAGCCCGAGCAGAGTGGAAGTGACCGTGGGGGAGAGCGTGGTGCTGAGCTGCAGGGCAACACATGACACATCGCTGGACGTGGCTTTCCAGTGGTTCTTCAACCAGAAACCAATCAACTTTCAACAGGATGGCGGCCACTTTGAATACATCCAAACAGTAAGAGCAAGAGTAAGAGAAAAATTAAGACTAAGAGTTAATGAATCATGTTGGTTAAGGTCCTTTCTCTTTATCTGTCTACCTGTCTGTCCTGTCCATCTGTCCACCTGACATCCATTGTGTCTCTATCTGTCTGCCTGTGTAACTGTTTGCCTGGTAAGGGTAACAGATGGCGGTTTTCTATCATTGAATTGACTCCTTGACCATATGTGTTGATCTTGTGGGTCAACCTATTGAATGAAGTTCAATTATTTTCCAGGGTTTGACTTATAATCTGAGCTTTGTGGGGGACTCTAAAATAACTAACGTTGGGGGTGGAGATCAATTTTAAAAAATAGGGTTCACGGATCGCACACACTCATCAGCAGGCATCGTTGGTGCAGTATAATATAATAATAACGGAATCTTTTGGATTCTTGAAGCGTATTTATCCTGTTAATTTAAATAATACTAAATGCATTGACAAATGCATTACTTATTTTATTGTATTATTAGCGACCCTTACAGATGTATGATTTTACAGCAGTAATGGAAGCTCAGCTCCCACTAGCTCCCCCATGTAACTCAAACCCTGGTTGTTTCCATTTGCACTTTATAAATATTGATTTTAAATAAACTTGTAATACATACAAGAAGAATGCCTTCCGCTAAAGGTCAGACTACCTCAGTTATCATCAAAGATATGCCTTGAACCATATAATCATGTACATCAAAGACTAGTCTATTATTTTGAATTGCACCTCTGAAATTGTATCTTTTTATGAAAATGAAAACACAAATAGAGAATGACTCATACTGGCTTTGAAAGGTAATGAAGCTTGAAACACACAATGGTTTTAAAGAAGAAATAGGAAGGAAAATCAAACATCGTCCTCCTTATTAAATTAGTTATTTTTTTAAAACATGGATACAAATCCATTAACAGCAGTACTCCAAGTGATATTCCTCAGGCCCTCCTGAATTGTACAAGTCTAATTGTACTCATTGACTACACTTACATGCACATAATATTTGCTTTTTTGCCTTAATTCCGAAAAAGACGACATTCCGACTAAGCTGTTTACATGGCTAATGAATCTTTTCGGGGTTTACCAGCGGTGGTGGACTTGTTTGACCGTGCGAACACAGCATCCCTCTTTCATTTCTTCAATTAGCTTCTTGAAAATGTTGGCGTAGCGATGTGTGTGCATATCCAAAGACTGATATCCAAGTCTTTGATCCTTTTAAAAGTTTCTCCTTCGTATCTGGTCTGCAGCCCTGCAAACTGTTGGCTGGTTGGTTTGTAAACAGAAATCATAGCAACGCACAGCGCTGACCGTAAGCCTGCGGTAAAAAATACCAGAATGAGACAAATATTTCTAATGCGCTGTATACATGTCCAAACAATTACTCTAAAACCACAATAATACTGGAATATCACACATGTCTTAATAGGAAAAGGCTATATTCAGAAAAAGGCCTTATTTGGAATATCCAACAAGTATATGCTGTTTAAATGACTTGTATCAAATTTGGACTATTGTCATATTCGGAAGAATAGTGGAATATTGAGTGTTTCTGTTGGTTTGCCTGTCTGTTTGACTTTAGTCTTCTAGAATAGGTCAGAGATACAGGGTCAAGGGTCCTCTCAGGGAGATGTCAAATAAACTCTCCCAGCCAAAAACTGAATCTACCCAAACAAAGAGGCATTTACCATTTGCCTCCCTGTAAGGTCACGGTTGCATTGTTAACTCTGTCATTCCACCTTGACCTTGAGCTTTTTTCTCCGTAGTGGGCCCCTGCGGGCCTCCATGTTTTCAGTGTTCCTTTTTTCCCAGGTTAACAATATTTGGTGTCCTAGGAGAATTAGAGTGATGACAGTCAAACATAGAAAACATCGGAAAATGTCACAGAGGACAAATTTAAATGGAGCACCCAAATGCAGGAGACTAGTTGGCAGGTTGATTGAACAAAAAGCAAGCTTTAATAAAAACAGCTAGATTTAAAAAAACAGACAAGTCTATTCAGAAACACTAGAAGGACAACAAACTGGAGGAAACTACACACAGAAAGCCAGGAACAAACGCAGACAATCTGACATTGAACAAGAGAACACGTCTAATATACACAAATAAAGCAGGGTCGTAACCATAGACAGTGACTGAAATGGACCTACAGACCCCGTTGTTCTGGACGGAGACCAGTGAAGTCTATTAGAAGCTCTTTCCAGGGGATGCTGAGCGTTACTGCGCAGCTTCCAACTGAGCTTGAAGACGTAGATGTGACGTGAGCAACCTGTCTGAAAGCTGTAAGTCTTCTGGTAGCTGTGCAAGAGAAATCTCAATCATTCCCAATCAGCAGAGACGGAGTGGTAGGCATATGTTAGGAGATAACATAGGCACAGGCTAATTACTGCTAACTAACTTGCTAGTTAACATTAACATAGACACAGGCTAATTACTACTAACTAACATGCTAGTTAACATTAACATAGACACAGGCTAATTACTGCTAACATGCTAGTTAACATTAACATAGGCACAGGCTAATTACTGCTAACTAACATGCTAGTTAACATTAACATAGGCACAGGCTAATTACTGCTAACTAACATGCTAGTTAACATTAACATACGCACAGGTTAATTACTGCTAACTAACATTCTAGTTAACATTAACTTAGACACAGGCTAATTACAGCTAAGTAACATGCTAGTTAACATTAGTAATTAAACCTAAACAGCTAATGGAAGTCCAAACTGTCTGTGTTCTTCTCCTGACAATACGGTGATTTGCCAACTATGGGACCGTAAGTCACTTGGTTATGACACAATCGTTAGCCTATTTTTATAAAAACGTCTGCTACGGAGCCGTAACGTGAGATGCAAGGTAACAGAACCTTTTATACATTGTTGTGTTTCTTTAGAAATAAACAACGGACCAATAGAGTCTTTAAACGCTTCAGATGTAAAGTTATTCACTGGCAAAGTGGCGCCAAAATTAATAGGAGTCAATGGGAATCTAACAGGTGATGGCTTATTAGCATCAAAATGGCGCCATTGGAGCTACGCTTCATGGACTCTTACTTCTCCCCCTTGGTGGTAACGAGGGACAGGTGACCTGAGGAACCAGTGAAACACATCAGGGCGGGGCAGACAGTCTAGGTGGGAAAACACAAAGGCAAAAATAAAACAGGAAACTAACAAAACCCAGGATCTTGACAAAGTGTTATACGCTATGTGTTATACTGTTGTACTATTGTATGTTATACTAATTGAAATAGTTTACTCTTTTTGATGTATATTTAGATGCAAACATTAAAAAGACATTTTGAGTTTCAACAAGCTTACTTTAGTTTTGTATTTTTACAAAACAGTATCTTATATTTCCCCTCTCCATAATACTCATTAGAAAATCATTAGTGACTAAACTATAAAATGAAGTTGAAAACAAATTTGTAAGCGAGTGGGGAGTCCACTTTATGTCCCTATTCCTTTACCAACAGTGGACGTTAAAATCCCATCTGTCCTGATGTGTCCTCTGCTACTACCCATGCTCTGGAGAAAAAGGTATTTGCAGTGACAATCCTTTACAGCCACAACAGATTCCTGGCTGATGCATGGTTTGTAATTTTAATCAGGTTTCGTGCTAAACAGCTGCCTGTAGACCTTGAATTATTCCCAGTCTTGCCTTAGGCGTTTCTCATTTCAACAGAGTGAAAATACGGCTAGCTGAAGAATGTAGCAGCAAGCAAGCACCTGAATTAAACAGGAATCTCTCAAGCCACATGAGCCTCTACAAGATGTAAAGCAATCACACTATTTCCTGTCAAGCACATTTACTCTGGGCTTACTTAATACCTACTTTTTATTCTTTTCTTTCGCAATTGCAGCAGTCCTCCACAGTGGATCTGATGATTAGGAGCATTTTGTTGAAGCATGCTGGGAAGTATGGGTGCCGGGCCCAGACCAGTGCTGACACTGTGTTTGCCGAGGCGGAACTTCTGGTTCGAGGTGAGCTCGTTATGTGTGTCATTGCACCAGTACACTGTGATGTTGTGTACACTCTTTAGTAATGGATGGGAAGCCATCACCAACAATACTGTGAAATAATGTTCACGGTGTCTGTGAATGTAAGAAATTGGCTCCAATTTGTTAAGTTTGCTCCTGGTGGAGACAATTGCACAGCAGTGATTTCTTCACCCCCCTTTTGACCTTTACATCTTGTAATTTGCTAGGGTCCCTCTGAGTATGGCTGTACAGACGGTCTGTCTGCATGAACAAGTTAAATATGTGTTTAACAAATTGGCTGATCAGATTCTGGGGCTGTTGAGTCTCGCATTGCCAGAGTTCTCTCCACAACGCTGTGGAGTAAGGTCTGGGCTGTGAATATTTCTTTAAACCAATCCCAATCGTCTTGGGCGGCGCTAAGCTCCGGACACAGCGACGGTGGCTCTGCTAAATAGGAGGTGATCTGAAATATTCTTTATAAAACATCCCAGTTAGAGAGGAGATGATCTAACCTAGTCTTTATAAAACATCCCAGTTAGAGAGGAGATGATCTAACCTAGTCTTTATAAAACATCCCAGTTAGAGAGGAGATGATCTAACATAGTCTTTATAAAACGTCCCAGTTAGAGAGGAGATGATCTAACATAGTCTTTATAAAACGTCCCAGTTAGAGAGGAGATGATCTAACCTAGTCTTTATAAAACATCCCAGTTAGAGAGGAGATGATCTAACATAGTCTTTATAAAACATCCCAGTTAGAGAGGAGATGATCTAACATATTCTTTATAAAACGTCCCAGTTAGAGAGGAGATGATCTAACATAGTCTTTATAAAACGTCCCAGTTAGAGAGGAGATGATCTAACATAAATATCTTTATCACAAAAATATGTATATTATAATTAGTGACATTAGCTTCTCCCATATAACTTATCTCTAGTATAGTATTTGATGTATTCAATGATTGTCAACATTAAACGCTAATACAAGGGAGGATCTATGCCATGGTGTGGCCACACTTAAACAAGGGTACTGTTCCTATAGCGACACAAAATGCATCTTAATGGTCTGAAATACAAATGCACTTCATTCAGTGCACCCTTCTACTGGGCACTTTTTGGGGACACAGCACATTGGATTTCATTGAGTAGAGCAGCTGCCAGGTTTTCATTTACAGCCGTTCCCCCTAGAGACCTTAGACGTTTGCTGCACTTGCAGATTACGTTTCTTCTGAAGACTGAGGTAAACACATGTTCAGCTGTATTAAAACACATGAAGGGCTGCCACACAGTCATGATCAGCAGAACTGGTAAACGGCTGCCTTAACTCCAAAAAAGAAAGCTTCAATGTGCCTGAATCAGCGTGAAGTCCTTGGCAGCTGATCTGTGTCAGCCCCAATCCTGGTTCAGTTTAGTATGTCGTGTTCTTGTCTGTTAGTGCAACAGAGAATTGTTGTTGCCACCATATGCACATCCTACTTAATGCTTGCATGGTTGCATTCATTAGTGTAGCTAACAGCAACAAAGCAGGATTAAGACATCACAATATGGACCAGGTGGAATTGATTCAAACAGTAACAGAGATTGGCTGTGTTCGTCCCCTGTGTCATGACATTTCTCAAGTATTGCTGGTTCAAACCTGTAATTTGATCTGTCTCCTACCCCTCTTTCCACCAGGTCCTCCTGGACCCCCTGGAGTTGTAATAGTGGAGGAGATCACTGATACCACGGCCACCCTGTCCTGGACTCGTGGCCTGGACAACCACAGCCCTATCAGCACCTATAATTTACAGGCCCGCAGCCCATTTTCATTAGGCTGGCAAACTGTCAAAACAGGTAATCAATAAGGAGCAAATTGCAGCCTCTAGATCTGTGAGGTTAATGTGGGGCCATAATCCTGCCTGAAGTCAAGTACGGAGATGGTAAACCAGCCCAGCAAGAGCAAGGTTGCTGCCTTCAAATGCCACAAATAAACATTGTTGTGTAAAGGCATGTTCATATATCTAAACACCGAGAGGACTGTGTGTGTGTGTTTGTGTGTGTGTATGTGTGTCCGTGTGCGCGCGTGTGCGTGTGTGTGTCTCCCGCGTATGCATTACAGCAGCGGGGGTGGGGAGTTACTACATCCCTAAATGGCTGATTGTGGTTCAATACTAATAGAGGGCCTACAAGCCTGTGTACAGCAGCGGGTTGGGTTAAAAAAAAGCGTCTCTCTGTAGAAGATCAACGCCAGTATTGTCGAGAGAGAGTGAGGTCGGTCTCACCGCTATCTGTCTCTTCTGTTCAGTCAACCGAGTTGACGGGCGCCATGTGGTGGGCGTGTCGTTAGTACTGCAGATAGGAAACGTAAAATAGACTCTCTATGCGTTTGGGGATTTTGTCAGATGATGTTACAGTTATTAAATCATGATTTCAGCAGTGGAATATCAATAAATAAACAAACTAGGAACTAAGCAATCGGCCCGCTCCAAACGGGCACTGCACTAGTTTTCACAAGGAGACTTTTAAATCCAGAAGTCATGGCCAGGTGTCTTACACTGTTGCTCTGGACAAGAGTCATCTTTTCTCAGATACCTGGTGAAGAATTTGAAATGCAGGTTTGTTTTTCCTTCTCTTTGGTTTTATATGTGAACTTGGCTGTAAAGTAATTTGGAACCAATACCAAATGTCATTCCTTTGAATTTTAGTCAGCGTCATATCAGCGATTAGTGGAAAATTAACCTTTTGGGCTTAAATTATAAGACTTATCCATGTTCATTTAGTATAGATGCACTATAACTGCATAAAAAATGAATTCACTTCATTTTTTCCCTGTACCTTGACAGAAAAACCATCAATTACTATCACTTAGCGTTAAAGGAAGGCTTGCTAAGCATTGTGTGTAATCCATCTTAATATGCCTTGTGATAATAATAGCAGAGTTTAACGTGTGATAATGATTCATCCCCACAGATATATAAATCACACTTTGTATACACTCCTCTCACATCATGTCTCTTCAACCACATTTAATTCGATAAAGCACAATTAAGACTCTGTGATGTATTGTCACTGTTGAACTTGTTAAGATTAGCATGAAGGGGATTGGGCTTTTAGCTGGGCCTCCTTGCAAACAGAGTTATCAGCTCATGTTTGAAGAGCAGCTTGCTTGACAGAGTGGGCTCAGTATGAGCTGCTTTGGATGATAAGAGTGGGAGCTCCTTAGTTAGCACACAGAGACCTCTGGTTCGTTTGTGACATGGATATGCTTTCAGTCAGCGTTTGTTTGTTGTCGCAGGATCAATATTGACGGAGGTCTACTTTGGCAGCCCTCCGGAAACTAGATTAGTTGTGTTACCTGCTCGTAGTTCTCTTCAAAATACATTAAATTCAATTTTATTTATACTATCAAATCATAACAGGAGTTATCTCAGGACACTTTACAAATAGAGTAGGTCAAGACCACACTATCAATTACAGAGACCCAACAATTCCAACACAATGCATTCATAAATCTTAACTTTCTTTCAGTCTCGGGATGTGATTTGTAATTGCATAGATCTCCTCCAAGTCCTCTGTAGATACTGTGAAAATGGAGTTATACTTTCTAATATGGTCTAAATCTGTGAGTAAGCTGCTGTACAGACATCAAACAAACATTTTTAAGTAAATGATGTATCCACACCACCTGGTGTAAAAATCTGCCAAGTCACAGTGGATCTGGAGACAAGGTGTCACACTGTGCAGTCCTTAAGATAATACAATGGTACTTTTTTGTATTTTGGCTCTGTACTCCAGCATCCGGGATTTGAAATAAAACAATGGCTATGAGGTTAAAGCGTCAACACACAGCTCTCACATCCAGGTGGAAACAGCGTAGGAATTATCCCCCAGTTTTAGGGAACAGAACAGAAAGTAATTGGACAAGTTGACAGTCTTGAAGCCGTCATATAAAGTCATAATATGTTATTGTGTATAATAGTTTGCAGTTAATGATTGCCTGCAGGCTACAGCCCAGAGACATCATTACACACTTGGTATCTTCTCTGGTGATGCTCTGCCAGCCGTCCTCCCTTATTGCTTGTTTGAGTCTGGCCTGGAGCAGGGAAACACACTCAGTTGCTTGATCGAGGTCAGGTGACCGCCTTGGCCAGCGCAGAACTTTCAAATGTTCAGCCATAAAAATACACCCTGGCTGTGTCTGAAACTGCTCCCTCATTCAGTCAGTCATTATCACCTATATAGTAATTATTAAATAGTGAACTGGACATCGGACACTCACTGAAAACACATCGTCGCGTGACTTGAGTCAGGAGACGCGTCATGTAAACAGATCAAAACTAAAATACTTCTGTTACGTCCCTGAGACCAACACAGCACTCCGGAGAATAGTAAAAGGTTGAATTAATGTTGCATGTTACATTTCCACTGTTTAGAAACGTCCGCTCCATTTTTCCTTCTCAGTTTTCGCTGGTGCTTCTGCTTCTTCTTCTCCTCCGGGAAAACACGGCCGCGTTGCATTGTGGTATACGGGAGTCAAATGTAGACTACATCGTATGTACACTCAAATTAGCAGTGCATTGTGGTTATTTCAGAGTGGACTATATAGTGAATGAAAATTGGAACACCGCTACAACATGGCAAACACACTATATGGAGCACTATGTCCTTGATAGGAAACAGTTTGGAACACAGCTCCTGATTGCAACGTCAATGGGTGAAGCATCATTGTCCTTTGGGGGGGTGTATTTTATATGAGCCATTACAGGTTTCTATAACACATGTACTTCATATCTCTTCAATGTAATTTGTATTTAAGTGTGAAACAAATAAACCACATAAACAAAAAACTTTCCTACACGTATTACTCAACATGGTCATGAACACTCTGAAACATTCTTAAAGTCTTACATCGAGGTTGCCAAATTTGGGGCCTGTGGGCCAAGTTTGGCCCGTGCTTCCTTTGTTTTAGCCCGCCATGGCATTTGACACACTCATGCTTATGCTCTTATTTTAGGAAGTGCTATAAAATCATAATGACTACAAAAAGTACATTTTGTGCAGCTAAAACGTACTTAATGTGAGTGGTATGGCAATGTAAATCACAGTGCTGGTAAACGTCATAATTACACTATGTCCGTAAGTTTTATCTTTAAAGAATTACGGTATTCTTTCTTTCTCCCGCTCTCCTTCACATGTTGTGAGCCATGCTTACGTCATTGACTTTGAGTCAGCCAAAATTTAATTTTAAATTTACATAGACATATAAAATATAATACAACTTCACATTTTCGGCCCGTGGCCATTTATCCAGATTTGTTTGGCCCTTCATGTGAAAGAATTTGGGCACCTCTGTTTTACATACTGCACATAATGTAAACAGTAGTACGGGACTTGTGATGTGGTGCTTGTTCTGGTTAAATAAATACATATGCAACCCTCTTGACTGCAGACCCAGACCCAGTGACGGGGGACATGGAGTCAGCCATGGCTGTGAAGCTCAACCCTTGGGTGGAGTATGAGTTCAGGGTGGTGGCCAGCAACGCAATCGGGACCGGAGATCCCAGTGCGCCTTCAAGAGGAGTCAGGACTAAAGAAGCAGGTAAAGCCATCACTGCTGGATAAACACTACATTCTAGTCACATTCTGACAGACATACACATTCACCCAGACTCAATATGGTGCTAATGATTTATTGTAGCTTGAGAGCTTCCACTAGCTGGTGACCCCACTTCATGACCATGTAATGTTCTCATTATTAATTTACTCAATTTTAATTGGGCAAAAAGGCTGAAAAAAAGCGTGGTGTTTCTGCTAAAGCAGCCTGTCCTTTAATGCCCTGAGGCAAAGACACAGAGAAGAATCCACTGTTTATGGTGACAGGAATGGACTGAGACGGTCTGGATCCAGCGTGCCGCTTCACTAACTGCTCGTTTCTCGTCCATAAAATGTTATAATTACAAAGGTCAGTGGTCACATGGAAGTGGCTTATTTATCCGTCCTATCTCTTCAGCATAATTAACAGACTAATTACTGTAACTATACACAAGTGTGCTAATTCATCCTTAAAATCCTAATCCGTTATCCAAATGTCAACAAAACATTCAAAATAGAGCACAGGAACCTATTATTACTCTCAATTTGATCGACAGGTATTTGAATGCATTCACCAACACCACATCAACCAACAACTGAGTTTTTAATGTTTTCTTATCCTGTTAATGTTTTTTTCTTTTTTTATTCAGTAGTGTTTTTTTAAATGTATCATTTAAACAGTGAATCCAACTTTATCTGGTCATGAAGGACATAAACTACTATATGACATTTTTTATCTGTGTTTTCATCTTTTCTTTCTTTCAAAAACTGGTTAAAGTGAGTTGCAGTGTTGGGTCAGTGGTGCATTGTTAACCTTTTCTGTTTCACACAGTCCCTTCAGTGGCACCAGCCAACGTCAGCGGAGGGAACGGCCGCAGGCATGAACTGGTCATCTCGTGGGAGGTAGGCTCCCCTGCAACACTGCCTCTGTAGCACAAGCGTGGCAACGTATACTGTATGTGCAAAAAACGCACATATCACAGTGAGTCTGTTGAATAAACAGTTAAAGTTAAACAGTTAGAGTTGATGGAAGCTTTTATTTAGTCTACTCTCACTAAAAAATAATCTTTGCAATCCTTCTATATCAACAACTTGACATTCCAACTGTGGAATGTTTTCAAATCTCCTCAGTGAGGATATAATAAAGATATATCTTTATGCTGTATAAGAGAGGGCCTTATTGTGCTTGAAATTAAAGATGCTTACTGTACAGAATAATATCTCTGTTTCTAAAGAAACTAATGCAGAAACTGCCTCAGGTCATGCATTAATTATACTGGAATTCAAATTCCAATTATAATTACTAGGAAGAGTTCACTAAAGTTACCAGTATAATTTGAGGACTTTGAATTTAGAACTTTACCATCTGCACTCTAATTAAAATGAAAAACATGTCATTCCAGTCAATAGATCAACATTTGGAGTGCTAAAGGTGCTTGCTCCTAATGAACCTGTGTTGATGTTGATGTCCATGCGTTGCATAATGTCTTCTGACCCCAACTAAAGATGTTATTAGTCATCAGAGGAGAGGAACAGGGATCAGTTGCTTTCATCTAATCCGCAGGTAATGAGACGGATAAGAAAAAGAAATGTGTTCAACTTCATGTCAGAAGATATACTAATTGCCGACAGGTGTGTAAATATGAAGCAACGTTTTTTAAAGTGGTAGTTCATGGAAAGTCACCTCAGTCCTTTAATCTTGGGCTCATAACAACATCACTGTGTGCAGTGAAGCCCCTGTGATCTGAAACTGATGGTACTAATAGGCATGCTGAAGTCCTTCAGGCCAGATTGACAAAAGAACAAGTGGAGATAATACATACAGAGCATAATAAATATAAATGCTGATTTGTCATCATGTGTTTTATGAGTTTATTTTGGTCCTGTACGCCAGTGTTTCTCAACCTTTCCTGCGTGTGACCCTCTGAAAAACAGCAGTGTCTGCAGTATTGAAAGCCCAGCATTAAAGCACAGAATGATCATTATTTTAGGATTTGTACATGATTAAATGTGGGAAGGGGCCTATAGGGTGTAAATATTCATCATTTAACTTGAGAAAGTATTACTCACCAAGATTAAAAATGTGTATGTTAGAGGAATTTATCATCAGCCACCTGCTGCTTAGAACACTCCTGAACCCCGCAGGTTGAGATTCAGTTAAATCCATGGGTGGAAACAAGCCCGCTAAAACAAGGTTCCCTTTAGACATCGATGCTGAAACGGCTCCGCTATTGTTCCCTTAGAAATGAAACTGTCACTAAGTAATAAATCCTTCATGTGAATATGACTTAATAATCATGTAGAAGTTGCTGCTGCATGTGCCTTTCATTAAAAACCTTCTCTTTGTGTTGCATGGGAATACTTGTCAGACATTATTAAGGAGGTAAAGCACGGTTGATGGACGACGCGAGTCCTTGTGGTTCCTAAGCTTGGAGGAAACAGTTTAATGATTTTATGATATACAGATGATTGCATTAGTTTACAGCCAGCTGCATTCACTTGGGGTGAGATATGAGGAGTAGCAGCCGTTTGACTCGGTGTGTGCCGGGGACCTGCGTCCTATTCCCAGAACCATGGTGGGATCTCATTAAAACAACAAGAGAAAGACGCAAACTCAAGGGAGAAAATGGCGAGTATTGTCTTAGTTCTAAAGGTAGGACGACGGATGTATATGTATTGAGCGATTTGCTGGAGTATTTAAGGAACAGAGTTAACGTAGGAGGTTGGCATCATCTAAACTCAGACTACGTCTTCCCTGCTGGTAACATCTTTTATGTTTCCTTTTTCAAATACTCAGTTTGGCTTTGGTCTTTCTGGGGGAAATTCAGCAGAAACTTGATCGATTCATAGATTCTCTTTTTTAGATTTGAATGAAAAAACAATAATCAATTATAATAGTGTTTTTCCTTTTTTTTCTGAAAACGATTTACATCAAATGTCCAAGTAGACCTTGGCCGGTGTTCTTGACTGAGATTTTTCTCATTTATATTTTTACGTTTTTATCTAATTGTCAGCTTTGAAATCTGGTTTCTTCAATGTGTCAACACCGAACAAACCCCCAAAACAACCAAAAGTAACTCCCAACAGTAAACAAAAATGTTTGTATTGACAACGACTCCATAAATACCGGTAATAGTCCATAAATAGTATAGTGTATATATTGGATAAGAGACGAGGTGGTTCTGTCCTGAAAAAACAAATGTTAATGTTAAAAAGTGTCTACATTTTTGCTGAGCCCAGTTTGGTGGTTGAGATAGAAGCTTCAGTCTGATTAGTTACTGTCGTCAGTGTTCCTTACATGTGAATGTCTTAATGTGTTGCTGAAGGATTGTTCTAAGGTTGAAAAATATATACACTCAGCTGATAACAGGAACACACTCCCAGCTGCACGGCCGTAGAAACAAAGACAGAATAACCCAGGTGTTGATGCTCTGCACTCCCAGGAAGCCCTGACCCTTCTGATAGAAAAGGGCAGGAGAGATGCACATTATATCCAGTGGGATAACACAGAGGGGGATGTTGCAGTCTGCACAGCAATCTGATATCAGGAGAAAGTCTTGGAGAGAGGGGCTTGTGAGGTGTGAGGGGGCCGAGGTTAGAGCAAAGTGACCTTTCTTCCATTTGAGAGGCAGGCCATGGTAAGCCCATCTGTTGCAGTGTTCTACATGATTTTCTCTGACTTGCTTTCATTAAAATGTAATTCTCCATTTGAGGGTTTGAGAAGAAAGGCTTTCAACTTTTCCAACTAGAGTTGTTCCGATGCTGATCCTGAGTATGGGATATTCCTCCCATTCTGCCTAAAATGCTGGATTGGGTATCGGCAAGTGTGTGAGTTTATGCACCAATATGATATCACGTAATTTCGCTCCAAAAAAATCTTCTCTTAAGTAGTTTATATTCTTTTTACGTTATGACTAAGTAGATAATAAAAAAAAAAGTTCTTTGGCATTGATTGTCTGTAACCTGAGCCAGGCCAAATGAACAATGATAGCAATCATAACATGTCCATACATATGGATGTATCTTATATATATACAGTATAGTAAAGTGTGTGTGTGTGTGTGTGTGTGTGTGTGTGTGTGTGTGTGTGTGTATTTACAGTATATATTTATTTATTTTTAACGCAGTGGTAACAAATCGGTACTTGATATCGGCTGATTCAGGAATCTTATTGGGAAGGAGAAATGGTATTAAAACATTTGTAGTTCCATCTAGGGAGCCAACCAGACCGGGAAGTGATTTAGTCCACTTGGGCAGGATGTCTTTCCACAGTATCAGAGGTTGAAGTGGTTTCTTGTAAGAAAGCACCTGTGTGAGATAAATATGTAACTGTATTGGTCCCAAGGGAAATAATGGCATGGCAGCAGCAACGAATATATTGGTACAACAAACAGAGCCTATTCAAACAAATACAACCATGTTGTATGTTGATTATTTAATACAAATCTCAGATTGACTTAAAATATTGACAGATTAATAGGTCCTCTGTGGATGCTGTTTACAGACTATGTGCATGGTGTTTTCTTGTCATTGGCTCTCGTGATTTTAAGATTTAAAGAGCTTTGTGTCCAAGTGTTGTTAGTTTTGCAGATTGTCATTACAACTTCAACTTCAACTTTATTTATTTGTCATTTTATGTACAGAGTGCATACAGAACGAAATTGCGTTGCAATACAAGCAGGGCAAACACTCCTGCTTCCTCATTAAGAATGGCACAACCCCAGGATCACAGCTCATTGCATTTCAAAGAGGCTCCCACTTATTCTGTTGGAAATTTGTTTAACCATCCAGGGTCTTAGAGTTTGAGGGCAACTTTGTCACAATTGCAGAATTTGCTGACAAAGCTCAAAGAAGGCCAGCTGGGCCGTGAATTACACAGAGCTGCATCAGCCAGGCCAGTGATTAAGATGTTGTTGGTCCCAGCAGAGAGGCCCAATGATGATTAACCTTGAATCTCAGAGTCGTTTCCAATGAATCCATTCATGTTTATGAATATCTTTTTGTAATTTTAAGTCTTGACAATGGTTGTACAAAACGTACCAACTCTCCCGCCAAGTAAAGACAAGATTAGTGTGAACTGTTTCCAAGTGGACAGTTTGGCTCTCAGCCAGGTTCAGGGCACAGCATGTACAGAATTACTATGAGCAATGCTGAGAATTTGCAATTGAGATCAGTTGAAGGGTATATTAGCAGGGGAACAGTGAGCAGATGTGCAAGCAACTGACAGTTATTCTTGTAGTTATTAAGTATGGGAGCCCAACTGCCACTGGGAAGATAACCTTCACATGAGGAGAAGTGCCCCTCAGTGGCACATTATGGGGGATAATGTCCATTCCAGATGGGAAGGTGTTTGGTGGTAGACCATTCCCTGTTTATAAATGAGAGTTATACTATGTAAAGAGTGTCATTAGAGGAGCACATATAACACAGTGAAGACCTCCTCATAAATAAATGCAGGACCCCATGTTGGAAGAACAATCAAGGGAGACTAAAAGTTACACACAACCATGATGGGTGCTTGGTTGGACATTAAACCCTAATAAAGTGTCGTTTCAAGCCATGCATGAATTTGAATAATTACAAAAAGGGATTCTTAGTGAAACCGTTTCTTTTTGAAGGCTCTCTTGATGAGACTGAAGAAACTGTCTATCTGCAGTTACAAACCTCCATGATTGGAACAGATTGTTTTTTAAACCTCAGTAAACTGAGTGTGTGAGTTTGATTATCCAGTTTTTATTTAGACATTTTTGCAGTACAGAGTGAAATGACATGAAATTACTTCTCCAAAAATGGGGGTTCTTCTCTGTCTATTGTTATTGCTAGAATAATTGGTCACCCATCAATAAGTCTGTCAGTTTTCAAGAGCATCGCAGGACAATGCTGAGACGCTCCTCTTAGATGCAGCGTCCTCCTTTTGGCACGTGCCAATTTTAGTCGTTTTAGTTCTGCCCTATTTCTTCTTGTTTCTGCTAAATGCTCTTGGAAATAAATCAGGACTTCGTCAGTGATCAATGGAGATGGATATTAAAGGAGACGGAGCAGGAATGTTAGGCCTTCTTGGCAGTCGAGGCATGTGAGCGCATGGCAGTTCTGCCTCTCCAATCATCTGTGGAGAGTTGTGGGAGCCTGGACGGCCATGGTGGGCAGGGTAATAAGCAGGATGAATGACTAAACGGTCTCCGCAGCTTCATTCAGCCGTCTCATTAGAGTCGACGGTGAGAGGACCATTAGTGATGCCCCTACAGTCATTGCCACTGAGCCCAGCAGGCCCCCCAATTTCATCCACAAGACGTGCCTCAGTTAGATCAGCCCTCTCACACTGGGTCCACACTTGTGACTATCTCAATTCCCAAACCTGCAAGTCTTTCTAGACTTAACTAGCTAATTTGTTCATGCTGTTTTTTTTTTCATGGCTTCAAAAGCATTTCCAGCTCTGACAGTAACTTTGATGGAAGCTAATTCATTTGCACTGATCATCCCTGTAATTAGCCACGGTGATTGGTCGTCGTTGAATGAAATGTGAACTACATCTCCATCCACCAACAACCCCTCTGTAGACTAGATGTCTAATTTGGGAGGTGCCTTCAGGGGACAATATTACTCTGAAGCCTATGCAAATCAACACATTACAGTTTGCAGAGTGTCTGTTGCCAAATACAGGTGTACAGGTGTTTGTGATTTATTAAATTTAGCCAAAGATTTAATCCCTGCAGCTTATCTTTTAATTAAATTCTAGCTCACTTAATGAATTGGCCTATGATTTGATTAAGCGCAGAGCAGCTGTGGCTCCCAGTTTCACCACTTCAGGAAAACCAGAGATTGGCATTGAAGCCAGCCCATAAAACCTGTGTCTCAAAAACCCTCCTGTCAGATATGGAAAGATAAATAGCTACATAATGGGCACAACTGAGCCAGATATGATTTGTTTCCATTATTTCAGACTGATGGCATCTTTATTAACACTGGCAGACAGTAACAGTAAATGGGTAGGAAATTGAGAGCTGCTTACTACCATAGAGGAAAATGTTTTGTTCAGTGAGAGCCTTGTTTGGGCCGAAGGTGTTATTCAAATGAGAACATCTGCAAATAATGCACCTTGAGTCACGGAGCTGTACAGTACTGGTGCTACTACACATAAGCCTGGTTTGCAGTTAATCTCAGTGGAAGACACTTTTTAGACAGAGGTGGAATGTAACTATGTACATTTACATTGATTTAAGTACTAATTTGAGGTACGTGTACTTTTCTTGAGTCTTTTCTACTTCTCCTCCGCTACATTTCACAGAGAAATATTCGACTTTTTACTCCACAACATTCATCTGACATCTTTAGCTACTTTACAAATTAGGATGGGGGATTTTCACACAAAACACAAGTAGTTTATAAAATACGATGTTTTATTATAAACTAAACCGCCCTACAGTACATACAAGTACAGCTGAAAGGATCCGTTGGTGAATCGATCAGACGACGGACAGAAAATGAATTGGCAAGAGGCCATTTACCTGAAACTTTTCTTTTTAATACTTTAAGTACATTCTCCTGATGATACTGACATACTTTTACACAAGTAACATTTTCAACGCAGGACTTTTACTTGCAGCCGAGTATTTTTACAGTGTGGTATCAGTATTTTTACTGAAGTAAAGGATGTGAATACCACGATGATTGTTTCTTTCTGTCCAATATGTTTAGCCTGTATCTGAGGAGTTCCAAAACGGTGAGGGCTTTGGGTACATCGTCGCTTTCCGTGCCAACGGAACCAGAGGCTGGAAGGAGAAGATGGTGACTTCAGCGGACTCTACTACGTACAAATACAGAGACGAGACCTTCCCTCCTCTGACCCCGTTTGAAGTGAAGGTGGGAGTGTACAACAATAAGGGGGACGGGCCGTTCAGCAGAGTTGTCATCATCCACTCTGCAGAGGGGGGTGAGTTCATAGTTGTGCTTGCGTTGATATTGTAAGTACAGAGGAAATGTGTTTCCGTATTTTATGGTTGTCACCATTTTGACTTGTTCCACAGAGCCGAGGGACGCCCCGTCTGATGTGAAGGCGTACAGCATTTCTTCATCCGAAATTCGGGTGACATGGAAACCGCCCAATCCTGGCCCCGGGAGACCTAGAGGATATGAGGTGCTTGTGTGCACTCCAAAGCTGCAATGATTAATTGATTAATCGATTAGTTTTCAACTAATAAATGAATCGCCAACTACTTGGATAAGAGATTTCTTTTTTATGAAAAAAAGTAAAAAATTCTCTGATTCCAGTGAATATCTTCTAGTGTCTTTTCTCCTCTGTGACAGTAAACTGAATATCTTTGAGTTGTGAATAAAACAAGACATTTGAGGACGTCATTTTGGGTTTTTTGGGAAACCCTGATCCACATTTTTCCCCATTTTTGGCATTTAATAAACCAAACAACTAATCCATTAATAATAAGAGAAACTAATGGATGGATTCATTAATAACCATTCATTTCAGCCCTAGTGCACACATGTACATTTACATACAGTAAAGTGTGTGTACTGTGTTCTTTGTGCACGGAGTTAGTCATTCATTTGTGTTGGTAACAGGTCAGCTACTGGAAAGACATGGAGCAGGAAGAGTCGGGGAAGAAACAAAGAACTGTGAAAAACGAAACGTCAATGGTGTTGACAGGACTAGAGGGCAACAGCCTGTATCTCATCAGCGTAAAAGGCTTCAACAGCATCGGCCAGGGTCCTGCCACTGCTGCTGTCACAGCCAACACCAGGAAGGCCCGTGAGTACAGCACTGACTCTAATCACGTATTACTATATGTGGAATACAGGCTACCTGTTCAGTTCCCTCTGTATTCCCCTGTAAGACGGGAAGTAATTGACCTAGTTGGTTAAAACTGTGTTTAAAAGTCTGTTTGACTATTGCGTTCTCTTCTCAGCTCCCGCTCAGCCGCCAACCAACCTCATGTGGATCCAGGAGGGCAACAACGTGACTTTAAACTGGGACCCAGTGAAGGCTACAGACAATGAATCAGATGTCATCGGGTACATGGTAATGATCAATCTCTAAAGTCACGTTTCTTCAATTTCACAACTTAAAGACACATTCATGCAAAGACGATAGATTTGCTAACTGAGAGGAGCCACTGGTTCCAGAAGAATCTTTTACCACTTTAAATAGAAACACAGGATTCAACTGGATCATTTAATAATGCTTTATGTTTATGTTATGACCTTTTAGTTTTAATTATTATTTTGTTTCTGAGAAGTCATGCTTTTACTGTCGAGTTGGTATGACAACAAGCTCTAAATGCTACAGCAGCCACCGTTTTAGCCAGTGAGAGTAGCAAATCAGAACTGCAGCATTTCAGAACCTGTCATCATCACAGTTGGAAACATCACACAAAGGTTTATCAAGGTGTCTAACATTCATCCAGAATCCATTCGGTAGACAAAATATAAACTGTTGAATATATTAGAAGGCTACTCTGAAGTATAAACCTTAGCTTCAGCCAGTTATCGGTTATCAGCATACAGCAAGATGAAGCTCAGTGATTGGACATTTTAACTGAAATGCCCTTTGTAATCATAGTAGAGTCGTCTCTACTAACACTAGCATGCACATAGTCGTGGAACTTTGACTTTGTGTTTAAAGAACCAGATATTTAGTTGTCTAAAGTTGTCTTTGCATAAAATAAACCTGGACACCAGAAATAACTCCTCTGTTTTAGCTACTCTATGATGTCTAAGATGATTAGGGCCCCAAAAAAATTCTGACTTAAATTCTGAGAAAAAAGGCAGATAATTCTGACTTTAAACTCAGAACTCAAACACATTTTTCCACATGTGGCCCTAACCCTCTTCCATAAGTATGAGTGTAATACATGTAAACCTAAAGTGGCCATGTCCTGTAGGTGTTGCTCAAACAGGAGGGCCGAGGCCACAACCAGGTGACCAGAACCATCAACCCTTCCACCATGCTTTCACTGCCAGAGGGAGGCACCTACATCATCGAGGTGCGCGCCCTCAGCGAAGGGGGAGCAGGAGAACTCAGCTCCCAGGTCCGAGTGGTCACCTCCTCTGGTAAGACCCAGGCTGCTCTTCTTTTTGTAGCAATCTTATGTTCTGCCCTTAATTGAGTCACCGCAGCTGTTGTGCGAGCCAAGTTTTCTTTGGCTAATACTCTTTTAATTACATCGCCCACACAAACCTTCCTGCTCTCGCACAGCCAATTAACTTCAAAGCAACTGGCCCAACAGAAAGTTTGCTCTTCTTTTCTTCCGTCCTTGTCTCCGTTTTCCTTCACTGTCCTTTTTTCTTAAGCTAAAACAACATGAGGACTATTTTATCTCAGCTCCAAACACATTGAGACCAACTCATTCAAAGGATCACTGGAGTTATTAAGCATTTTAAATTAATACAGTTCTGGCATTTGTTTTAGCAGCTTTGTTCTCATCAGTATTGATGCTGTCTCAAACCATGCACTTCTGTTCTTACACTTGCTGTTTTGAGTAGGTAGATACTGTTTCAAGGCCGATTCCGATACTGATTATTAGTAGTTAATGATAACCAATATTTGGAACCAATATGCATTTACAGTAAAATGAATCTTACAAACTCCAACATGAAACTTTGTTTAAATGATTTAAGCTATTAATTGATAAATTAGAAACTTTGAACATTAATACCCTTTAACAGATTAGTGGGGGGGGGGGGGGGACATTAAGTCAAACTCAGTGGTGAGGCAGAGGGACAGACACAGAGATGTAGCCGAGCCAAAGTAGTGGACCTTTTAACTAATTTACTTTATCAGTTATCAGGCAAATAAAATATATATATATATATATATATATATATATATATATATATATATATATATATATGTATATATGTATTTTATATATTTGTGTATATGTATCTATATATCTATATCTATTTGTATGCTTGCTATTATACATATTAATGTGCAATAATAACCCCTCTCAAGCTGTTTACTCATGCGCCCTCTCAAAAACTCTCTCTGCGCTCCGGCCATGTCTCCCTCACGCTCAGCCTCTGTCCTCTGTGCACAGAGTAATAATAATAAATAATAACACATTTTATATGTAATGCACTTTACATTTAAACAGATCTCAAAGTGCTAAGTGTGCGCAGGATGGCTTACTGTACCTTTAAAGAGACAAAAAAATGTGAATGCATGAAATGTATGCACTGCACAAGTGAATACACATTGTACACAGTGTACTTCATGTACAGTGGTGTGAAAAAGTGTTTGCCCCCTTCCTCATTTCCTGTTCCTTTGCATGTTTGTCACACTTAAGTGTTTCGGAACATCAAACCAATTTAAACAATAGTCAAGGACTATATATATCACTTTTTCACACAGGGCCATGATGGTTTGGATTTTTTTTCACCTTTAATAATAAACACCTTCATTTACAAATTGCATTTTGTGTTTACTTGTGTTGTCCTTGACTATTGTTTAAATTGGTTTGATGTTCCGAAACACTTAAGTGTGACAAACATGCAAAGGAACAGGAAATGAGGAAGGGGGCAAACACTTTTTCACACCACTGTAAGTGTACTAAACAGAAGTATCCAAATTGAGACACACTGAAACTCTCACCCCTCCCTGTCTCTCAGGTGTTCGAGCAAAAAGCAACCAGTGCTCAGTGCACGGCCCGCCACAGAGCCTCACATGGACCGCACTGCTCCTGGTTCTTCTGGTGCCTTCAGCTTCCTGGTGACGCCACTGTGCCATCCTCATTTCCATGGAGGGAGCCACCAGTCTTTTGCTCCCTTGTTCCCTCAGACTGCCTGCCTGCTTTGGCCTTCCCCCTCCCAAAGGGGCCCGAGGCCTGCCAAAGGGGGGTTGAGTCTGCCAGTTTTCATGCAGCTCTTCAGAGTTCATCCTTCCCTGTTTCGTTTGAGGCCCAGGACATTTGATTTGCAGAGTTCTTTCCAACATCCCGGTAGTGTTGACTGTAGTGTACATTGTGTGGAAAGATTTGGATTCATCATTTAATCACGTGTTCCTCCCATTGACTGGCATCTAACCACTTCCAGACGGCTCCTACAGCTCTGGGGCTCTACAGAGCATGAACAATTCCTTGAAAGCTGCTGTGGTAGTAATACAGGGATCAGCCGGCCTGTTTCTTTTCATTACTTATCTGCATCAATTTACCCCTTGGCTGCCTAACAAGCAATGCAGCAGAAGCTCAGTAGAGATAAGTGCATTGTTTTCTTATTCACACATCGAGGAGAAAAAACGTTTTTTATGGAACCAAGAATCTTACTATTTCCAGACTTGCTTTTTGTACATTGTGTTACCTTTAGAGAAAAACACAGTGGTGTGTGTCAGCTATGTCAAACTCTCTGTTTTATGGTAGTGATTAAGCAATGCTTGGTGATACAGTTTGTTGACTGCTGGATGTATGGAGATAGGAAACAGGTTCCGTCCTGTAGTGCCCGAACACGTCAGTAGACGAAGACAACTCTCGCTGTCTGTGCAAATAAATGTGATGTATATTTTTTAAATGGTTGTTGTTTGTACTTTCTAACATTTAGAAAATCAATATTTCTGACAACACTAACACATATCCATTACTTTCATTATTGATCGATCTGCTGATTATTTTATAATGAAGCGAGTCATCATTTTGTCAATACATTTCTTCTCTTCAGAGGCCTGGCACGGTCCGACCAACAGCCCAGGATCCAAAGATTATCAGTTTACATTCAAATAAAATTAAGAATAATATTACATTTTCCACATTTGAGAAGTAGACAATGTTTGGTATTTTTGCTTTTATTTGGAGTAATCTTATAGTCTTAATTTAAGAGTGTTAATCATTGGTTTTTATATCATTTTTAGTCCTAGTGTTAATATTTGTTCTTATTCATTTGTATGTCTTCTTTTTAGTTTTCATCAGAGTCTAAATTTTACTGTGAAGCATTTTGCGCTGCATGCTTGCAGGAAAAGTGCTACATATAAATAAAAGTGAGTTGAGTTAGCATAACGATTATTGGATAATGAAAATTCTTCATCTAACTGTCAAATCAGCTTCAGCATAAAAAATCTATCCAAATTCACCGTGACACTTTGGTCCTATATGTCAGCTGTAATAGTTTGTCGCTGGTCTATCAGACAGTTTGAGAAGCCTTTCCCAAGTCGGATGTAAACTTTGGGTCGGTTGAATTCCAAACATGTGACATCAGAGGCCACGAAACTTTCTGTGATAAAAGAACCGCTGCCGAGCCAAACGGGGCAGTATCAAGAGTATCTCTCCCTCCTCTCAGGCTCCTCTTCGCCTCGGCTGCACTAAAAGCTTATCTTTCACTGGGCACAAATCCAAATGAATTTGCCCCGAGTGTAATTAATGTTAGAATGGAGATCTGTAGTCCTAAACCCCGCTTGCTTGAGCAGACCTTCTGCTTGCTCCGCCTCCAGCTCCCTGGACTCTCCATCAGAGTCAGGCTAACCTGGCTCCCTGACTCGGGTTCAGACAGGGCTACTAGCTCCACCCAAAGAGATAGGACCACACAGACAAACAGAGGACAAACACTGCTCCGAGCTCTATCTATCCATGGATACTCCTCTTCTTTCACACCTCTCTGTTTTGGTTCCGATCCGAGGGGGAGGCCGGTGGGGTCGCTCTCCTTTCTAACTTGTACATCATTTCCGTCTGTAGTGCAAAGCATTAAGCTGTTTAATGTGGATGGAGGGGTCTTGCGCTGCTTTTAGCGTGTTCAATGATGCCGGCTCAAACACATACCTCCACACAAGTGCTAATGTACCGACCTTTAATTATTCATGCAGCACCTGTCTGTGTTGGTGCATCTGATTTATGATAATGGATTATGTATCCTGCAAGGGGACCTATTTGCTTCAGAGAGCCAGAAGGTATAGTGTCAGCAATTAAAACATGAACTCCCCCTAGGTTGTTTGTGTGTGTGTGTTTTGTGTGTGTGTACTGTAGTTTTTAGTTACTATATGTTATGTTAGATGGTTTTAGGGCTAGTGTATTCTGCTGGAGAGCAACAAAAAGTCAGTTTTACAGTTTAGATTACCTGATATTCAAGGAAATTGTACAATACAAATATATCAAGATCTGAGTCCCTATTAGCATTGAAATGTTATTTTTAATGACTTCACTGTGGTAAGGTGGTCCTATTTACGGTCAGTATCTGCTTTTAAAGGGGAAATAGTCGCATCCGCAGGGGGGGGGGAGCCAGATGTTGTTGGGGGGCTCAGCCCAAACCTAGAGGTTGTCTTGGAGCATGCTACATTTACGGCGGATATATATGCATGATTTTACAAGCCATATAATGGAATGACAATTTTTTTTTTACATCATTTGGGAAAAACATGATAGTTGCCTTGGGAAATAATCATCCTGTAGAGCCTACCTCCTGTTTAGTATCTAACTGTTCTCCAACTATCTTCATCATTCTGAAACCAGAACACAGGAACCTGACACCTAAAAAGAGGCAATTATATATTTCACAGACTGAGCAGCGATATTTCCCCAGTAATATAACTTTTGCTTTGTTAATTTGTCACTGAGGGAAATTGACTCAAAATTGAAGTTATTTAAAAAACCTAAAAAATAAACCCGCTCCTGCACATCCGTATACACTTTAGGCTTTAGGCTGCTTTTAGGACCACAGGAACAAAAGTAGAAGGACATACACATACATACATTATTTATAATCTAATGCTGTTGCAATACATATCATTTTTGGAGTGTGCATTTGGACAACGATGGTCTACTTAGGGCACGCCATTTGCACATGCTTAGGTTTCTCTTCTCTTTCCTGCTCAGTTTTAAACCTTACACACCAAAAGTAACCTTCAAATATGATATCCCAGAAATATCAATTGTTACTACTTTTTGTCTTCATTCATCCACAAATGTCCTTTAGCCTTCTAAAAGTATTAAACCGCCTCGGTGGCATTGTTGTTGAAGGATCGGCTCCGTGATTGAGAGCTGAGCTGTGACTCTGCTTTTCAGGCGGGTCACAGTTTAATACTCATCCTGAAATTGCCAGAAGAGCCGGGCCCTCCGACAGGCGCTGCTGCAGCACGAGCTAAACTGGAAGACCATCCGGAACGGGTCACACCTGGGATTTTCTCTCTTGTATTTGATATTTCTGTTTACAAAAGAACTGAGTTGCATTTACCAAAACTGTTACATCACACCTTTTGGCATACAGTTGTAGAATAGTTCAACAGCTGATACTTGAAGTGACACTAAAGTGGTGAAATTCAATGTGAGATATTTTTTTGGGAAGTTGAATCAAGGCAGCGATTTGTCCAATTATCACCAAATAAGGAAGCCGGGGATTAAAAAAACAACATGTTTGCAAAGGGTGCAAAAAGGGGGGTGTGTGTGTGGGTTGGGTGTGTTTGGGGTGTGTTTGTTGTGTGTGTGTGGTGTGTTGGTGTTTTGTGTGTGTTTGTGTGTGTTGGGTTTGTTGGTTTTGTGTGGGTGTTTTTGTTTTTTTTTTTCTTAAAATTGTCTTTTTCAGGCCCAAAAACCTTTTGGGGGTTTTCACAAAAATTTTCCCTGTTTCTGCTTTGTTTTAATCCTTTAAAAGTTTTTCCTTAGTCAAATTGTCTATCAATTTTGTCGGGAAATAGCCCTTTAGTAATTAAACGCTTGAGTGTGTGAAAAACCCCTGGGGGAATAAAACCTTCTCCACCCTAAGGCCCTTTTCTAGCTGGGGGAGTGAAATACAGCAATTTATTTCCTCCCTTTTGCAGGGCTACAAATTTTTGGGGGTTTTTTGGGGGAGAAAAAATAGAACGAAGGCCATTATCACTACTTTTTGTGTTTGCGTAAGGTTCCTTTTAGTTTGGATTTTGGGCCTTTTGGCCCCGCCCGGCATGGCCCCCTGGAAAAGAAGGGAAATTGGGGAAGAGTGCCATGTTCTGTTGAAGACTGTGAACGGGGGATTAAGGGGCCCGCTTTTGCGGGAGAGTCAACGGGCCAGCATTGTTTGCTCCACCCCTTTATTATAAAAGTTAAAATTTAAAAGGGTTTCATTTGCCCAAAACCCGCTGTACTGTCGGATCCCCCGCGCACATGGGGTTTTTCTGTCCTTTTCCTTCTGTACCGGTTAAAGTCCCCTCTCTGTCCCTCCACAGCGTATTCATCAGACTGTTATTCTCCCTTTGGGCTTCACTGGTTCATAACTTACATTTTCCGCTCCAGCCGATATTTTGGGATAAAGATTTGAAATGTTTTGACAACTACTTTTCCCCTTTTTGGGTTTTTATTTATCGAGGGTCGGGGGCCCCCAATTTTTCCCAACAGCCCCCAAAAAGTAAAAAAAACAAAAACAAGAAAAAGTTCAAATGTGACTCGTGGTAAAACATTAATAAAGTCGACATTTTTCCCTTTAGAAAAATCTTTTGTAAAATTTTTTTTTTTTTAATAAATTTTGGTTGTGGTTTCCCTTTTTCAAAAAACTGAAAAGGCCCTTTTTGGTTTTTGGGTAGTGTTGTAGATAAAATCCCTTTTTATAGCTTTTAATTATTATAAAAGGGACAAAACCCAACATTCCGACATTTTTCCCCAAAATTAACCACATTAATAAAGCCAGGGGCCCAACCATGTAAAATTTTAAAAAAATTTAAAACTGAAGTGCTGCCACGCACCCAGCCACCTTTAAACCCACGTGCGGTTCGCCCTGCAAACACACGAGCCCACTTTTGACGGCCTCGGGGGGGATCCAGTGAGGTAAACCCCCTGGGGGAGTGATCCCCATTTGGTTTTTAAAATTATCTTTGTCTTGAGTTATGACAGATTGGTGCCCCCTGGGAGCTTTGGGGGGGGGGGGGGGGGGGGGGGGGGGGGGGGGGGGGGGGGGGGGGAAAAAGCCCCCCTGGTCAGACCAACCATGGCCCAATCACTTCGCCGCCAACTTTTTTTTGGTCTATTTAATTTTGAGACACACATTTTTTATTTTTTTTTCAAAAATTTTACTTTTTATCATTTAAGCGCCTGTTGGGCACTGTTTTTTATTGAAATTTTTTGACCACAAATAAGTTAATTTTTGGATTTTTTCCCCCCCCTAACAAAAATTTTTTTTACCCCCCCCCCACAGGGGGGGGAAAAACTTGTAGTAGTAAAAATCTAAGATTACGGAATAAAAATGGGTTTAAAGTCCCAGGGGACATCGGGTCTCATTTAAAGGGTTGGGTTTTTACCTTTTTAATGGGTTTGGTTCTAGCCCCACTTTACCCGCATTTTTAATTTTGTATTTTTTTGGGCTCTTTAAGAAAGTATGTTGTGGAACTGGTTTCACACATCTGTTGTTTCTTTGCAATGCTATTAGATACATTTGAAAGAAAAGAAAGCCCTGCATCATTTAATCGTGATGATGTGCTACAGTATAAACATATTTGCATGCAACAGAGCCACGCAGCATTTCAAGCTAAACTAAACATACACTAGTTGCAAAACTTCATTATATTTTTTCCAGAATAAATGCTCTTGCCTGTGTGATGGCAGATGGTGTACTGTACTATTAGAGGGGAACATCTTAAGAAACACCAGCTAATTCAATATGCTGTGAAGCTGCTCTCATAAGAAATTAAAAGTAAAAGTGCCCTGCTGCGTAGCCTCATTAGGGATGCACATTTAAGAGTAAATCTGAAAAGAAAAAAGACAAATCTAGTTGATTAAACTTCTCAACCCTTTTAGATTAGGCCTTGTGTTATTCTACTCCCAGACTTTACCAAATATAATACTGAAATGTAGTGATTAAATGCATTGTTCAGCTCTGTTTCTATTGCTCTGACATAGTCTTGACCCAACAGTAAATATTAAAAGCCTCAGAAAGCTTTTTGGGAAGTTGAGGACTTCAAAAATGTTTTGCCCTTGCTGAACCACATGATGTCAAACTGCAAATATTTCTAAAATGGTGGGGTGTGGAATCCTAATTTAAAAAATGAAAAAGTCAAGATTTCCCGTGCATGTGTAAATCCTGTCAGGAAGTAAACGTCACATGAGGTAAGTGTTGTATACAGATCTTGGAATTGAGCCAAATCCCTGCAGATTGGTGAAGGTGGTGATTCTATCAGGAGATCCAAGCTACTTTTCTCCAGACCCATTGTTTGAGGAAATAGAATGGGATAGATTTGTAAATCTGGGGATAATCTAAGTGTGATGTATATACAGCGGGAGGAAGAGGGCTGCATGAGGAGATTTAAAGGCCAAGTAACAAAGCAATAGGCTCAGTGCCAACCTCTGTCAAGAGTTTAATCTCCACAGTTAATCTAATTTCACAGTCAGTATTGCATCATGTAGATAACCATAAAGGTATATGAAGGTTGACCAACATTTCCCTCGATGGTGGCACGAGAGAAAGTCCCCCAAATCCTGATGGAAGCATGCACGTGCAAAAGAAATGTCTGCTTCAGTAGATAGAAATCTGAGCTGTTGGTGGTGCTAGTCTATCAGACGTTGGTTACGCAGTCAGATGTTTAGTTTGCAGTGGTCTGTGTCCACCACCTTCCACTTCCGGGATTGCTGGATGTCCTTATTTTTGTGTATTTCCGTTTCCTTCCAGACAGCTAGCTAGACTATCTGTCCAATGTGAGTTTCCGGGGCTCCGTGCAGTGCTCAGTGCCACCCATGGTCCCTCTGATGCATGAATTATGAAAGCCTAGGTCAAAGAAATGTGTAATGTGTTTTTACGCATGACAAAACAAATATAGATTTTTTTCAGAAAGTTACAGACATGTCCACTACACTGGACTACACGCGCTTAAGCACTCGACAGAAACAGTATAAACTTAATGGAAGAATGAATCAAGTTGAGTTTTATCATAAATCCATGAACGAATATTTGATTTTATGCTTTGTTAAGCACTTAACCATACTTCTACATACTTTAACATTATCTAGCCCCGTTGTTCAGGTCTGAATAAGAAAACAAACAGCGCTCAGAGCTGTAAAGACATTGTGAGTCTCCACACATCTTTAAGGATGCAGGACTGGTATTACTGGTCATGACCGAAAGAACGAGATCCAGGGTACAAGCGGCCGAAATGGGTTTCCTCAGGAGGGTGGCTGGCGTCTCCCTTAGAGATAGGGTGAGAAGCTCAGTCATCCGAGAGGAGCTCGGAGTAGAGCCGCTGCTCCTTCGCGTCGAAAGGAGCCAGTTGAGGTGGTTCGGGCATCTGGTAAGGATGCCTCCTGGGCGCCTCCCTAGGGAGGTGTTCCAGGCACGTCCAGCTGGGAGGAGGCCTCGGGGAAGACCCAGGACTAGGTGGAGAGATTATATCTCCAACCTGGCCTGGGAACGCCTCGGGATCCCCCAGTCGGAGTTGGTTGATGTGGCTCGGGAAAGGGAAGTTTGGGGTCCCCTACTGGAGCTGCTGCCCCCGCGACCCGATACCGGATAAGCGGATGAAGATGGATGGATGGATGGACTGGTATTACAAGGTCATTTTCAGAAACAAGAATCGTTGTGGCAATCTGGCTTAATTAAAGAATTCCTTTTTAGAGTAGCCTGAAAAAGAGTAAAAATATGGCTTTGATTAACAACCTGATAAAGATTCAAAATATAGCTTTAATTGGACATTTAAGTAGACAGTCTCTGGTTCACTGAACATCTACATCTCCAAAACCTCTCCAAACATTACTTTTTCTCGAATAAACCTCAGGACATGCTCAGTTTATCAATCCTAGGCTATATGAAAATTGGCAAAGCATCCAGGGCCCAGTGCCACACGGCGCTGCATGCAGATGTGTGTGGTCCTCCGTGTACATGCAGTGTCTTGGCATCTGGTTTTGACCTGGGTGAGCTTGGGCCCGTGATTTCCTCGGCTGAACCGGATCTCACTGGGTACTTTGGTCACTGTTCTGCGCTTTGCTGGTGGGGGGGTCCCTCACTCCTCTTCTGGTTTGCTGGAGGGAGCCTGCATTTATCAGTGCACGGGCTACAGAAGCTTTAAAGATGAGGAGATTCATCTTTTCCAACTCAGACATCAGGAAGAAGAGCCAGGCATTAACAACGGTCACCTCCACTTGGATTGTTTCTACATCTGTGGGGATACGTTGCCACACACTGGTCAACAAGATCCACCCCACCCAGGGCCACCGAGAAGGGTCTTTGGACCCTGATCATTATTTTTTTCTTTCTTGAGCGTACTGCTGGCCACGTCTTCCAGGGACGGGTTGGCACAGGTTGACGCCATGTGGAGGACTGAGCTGTCAAGCCAACGTGTGACAGTGATGTTTCCGTGTGTGCTGACAACAGAACAAGACCCTCTGCCCTCCTTTTTCATTGGTTTACCAAGTACCAATACCAAGGTCTTTCTAGGCCTCAGGGAGTGGAATGCTGCAGAAGAAATTGTCCAAAAACACCTTGTAGTGATGCACCTTCATATAAGCACCAAGGTGCATCACTACATCTCCAGCCATTCCCAAACCACTGCTGTGACAATGCAGTTATTCCTAGATGAAGGCCATCCTCACTGGACCAGTCCATTCCTGCCCGAGGACATTGAATGTACTCCATGACTATGTTGATCCCTAACATGTCTTCACTTCTCACGGCCGCATTTTCTTTCCCTTTCTGCAGAGCATACATGTTAGTGTTGTGCACATCATTGAGACCCATGGGAAATCGACTGGTTCTCTTCCCATTGACATTCACTCTCCAGTCTCCTAGGAAAAGGGGACAAGTCTCCACCAAAGTTGTTGTCTTGGAGTTTCCAGACATGTTTGCGGGCTTCAGTGCAGGCAGGTGCCTCGCAAACATTTCTCTGGGCAGGTACCATGCGGACACTTTCCACAGCTCCCTCACCATGCTGCCCTCCCCTTGCATCCTGTCCCTCAGCATCTGGCCCCTCATGGTCCTGACTGCCTGCATCTCCTTCATCATCCTCATCTCTTATGTCTCTATTGTTCTCTGGCAGCCACTCATCTTCACTGGAGTCGGAGGGAGTGTCCTGGACTATTCTATAGTCATCCCTATTCTTTGCTGCACCTGTGATCTAAAAATAGGATTTTACTGACACAAACTACAACTAATATGGACAAAAATGTATACTTTTTAGAAACTAACATAAATAGACCCATAATACAACCAATGAATTGCAACCAAGCTAGTCCTAATAAAAGATGAATCAACCACATGACTTCATGAAGCAATGCATGACGTCCATTTCATTGAACACATGATTAATTGCAATTTACTACTTATTTGAAATAACATTTTCAAAACTAAAATAATAATATAAATAATGTTCCTTAGATAATCCTGCACACCATTCATCAGAATGATCAGAAAGATTGTTGGGCTATTCCACCAGTGGTCAACAGGTGTGGCTGTCTGTCGGCCATCTTGGATTCAGTGGACGTTCACTTGTAGTTAACAACTAACCACTGAATAAATCTCAATGTGGGGGGGCAGCAGAAAGCATTCTAACAGCTGATATGCAATTTCCACCATAGAAACTATTGCATTTCAGATAAAATGATTTTTAAACAGCTGTCCAGAGGGTTATGCCAATAATCCAGACCACCAACCCCGGTTCTCTCCCATCCCAGATTGCTGTGAGGACTAGCCAGACCCTCCTTCGCGGTGCTGTGGAGGACGGTCTGGCTAAGCGAGGCTATGTGTGCAGCAGTGAAGAGTTCATACACAATGGTATTACATATTTAACACCACAGTTACAGTCAAATCCCATTCAACTAGCAAGATGATTGGTAGTATCTAATGTTTAGCTTGTTAGCTTGCCCACTTGTCACATACTAATGCATGTAAGCACTGTGGGAATCTGCCACTTTAAGCAACCTGTGGTTTTGGTTCAAACATGCCCACTCTTTGTGCCTCAGTAGGACACTGCACAGGTTTCTGTTATGTTGCTGCTGAAGTCCCTGTGCTCTAATGTAGTTTATAGTTTCTATTTTCAACTCTGTTTGTCTGTTTGTTGGTATGTTTGTTTGTCTGTCACTGGGTAACAGTGAAAAAAATACTGACCCAACTTTCATGAACCTTGGTGAGAGTGAAGCGTGTCCATTGATATCTATCTGTACCAAAGTGTTGGGCTGACAGACTCTCAAGCATTGCCATCCTGAGACTCAGGCTAGCGTTGTTTTAAGTTTGAGAGCTGAGTGACATTTAACTTTCCCCAACAGAAAAGGCAACACATTTTTTGATTTTAGTTTTAAGTCCAAAGCTCAGATGTCACCTAAGTTATTTCTTAAATGGTAAAGAAAGCTAACCTTTACATCTTTAATACAATGTGAGAAGGTTGAGCACCTGTGAACAGAAACACAAGTAAATCAACAGACTGTCACATGCATGCCTTCTCGACATGTGTATCACCAATCTGAAGGCCAGGGAATGCAGGGTGCCCACACATGGTCACACCTAACTGTCTAGGTGGAGTTACCTGTCTCAGAACAGAACGAAAGGCTGCTGTTGCTGCTCTTCTTTTTTTAAAGGTAACCATATTCCTACTGAAATTAAGACTCCCTGGCTCATTATTTGAAGGCGCTCTAAGCGTTGTCACGCGTTTTTTAAGCTAGTAAATTTTTTGTCACATACAGCAAACATCTCCTCACTATCTGCTAGCTGCCTGTCCCCTGAACACACTGTAAAAAACATCTCCTCACTATCTGCTAGCTGCCTGTCCCCAGAACACACTGTAAAAACATCTCCTCACTATCTGCTAGCTGCCTGTCCCCAGAACACACTGTAAAAACATCTCCTCACTATCTGCTAGCTGCCTGTCCCCAGAACACACTGTAAAAAACATCTCCTCACTATCTGCTAGCTGCCTGTCAGTAAACAGAAATTCTCTAGTGCTACCTTCTAGTCACTTCAGAGGTATTGTCAAATCACAAGAATAATGTTTTTGGATTTAAAAGTATTTATTTATCGATAGAAGTAATCAAATACATGAGATAACATGCCAAACTTATCAGATATTTGTAGCATGTGTGACTGTAGGGTAAGTTGACAGAACTACAAATATTTCTCCGAGGTTTTTATAAATTATAGTGAATCAGTCCAGCTTCACCATTATCATTACATTACCTTGGGCACATTCAGTTTAAGATCTTAATAACAAGTGGCTCTGAAGGTAATGCCCAATGTTTTATTCATTGCTTTTAGATTCAGATGAATCAAAGTCTCATCAGCTCCCTAATGCACTGGCTTCTCCCTGATTGAAGTGTCGCTAAGACCTTGCTGCAGCCCCCACCCTCCACTCTCCATGGAGGACGGAGAGAAAGGTAAATGCTGGGTTTATCCTCGGTCTGGAGCCTGTCTGTGCACGGGAGCATCCAGTTCATTGCTTGGCCTTTTACAGCTTCATTGCCTACTTTACAGTAAAGCCAGGTGCAGCGAACCTTTCACGGGGCTGACATATTACCTGATTTAAAGATTCCCTGGGTGGCAGGCCACCGTAAAACCGGGATCAGTTGAAGCAATCTGAGGGTTCCTTCAAAGTGAAACTAAGTAATAAAACAGTGAAGAGGCCACGCTCTCCACGTCTCCCTGCTCCTTTTTGCTGTTCTTCTCCAAGCCAATTTAGGCTGGATTATCAGAAAGCCCTATATTTGCCCGTTTCAGACTCTGCAGTAGAAGAGGTCTTTGAATTTCCATAACTGAAAGTTGAAGTGCTTTCACACATCGGCAACTAAGCAGTTGTGCGCTATATTTAGCTTGACTGACATGTGCCTGATTTTAAAACATTGCATATTGTAAAAAGTGAGATTTTCATTCCATTTTTGACTATAAAGCAGGTTGAGGTGCTGTATAAATAAATACTGTGAAAGTATCAAATCTCTCAATCAACAGAGAAATGCACCCAGCCCGTTTTCAGACACTGTGCCTTCAAACGAGTCGTCTTACAGCCATTACCCGGCTGCAATGACAGAACAGAGTTACAAAGAGTGCAGATGCGGAAGACCCAGCAATGCTGACCAATCAGAGCAGACTGGGCTATTCAAAAATAAAAGGGGAATATGTATAAGAAGATAGACGGTATGGGAAAAAAACATTAAAGCTTGTAATCATGTGTAAGTAGAATCCCAAAATAAAAGCCTGAAGCAGAGAAGGAGCATGATATGGGACTTTCAAATGGAATTTGCAATGTGCAAAGTAACAACAGCTGTGTCTTTCCAATCCTATAATTGTGACATTGAACAACCAAGTGTTTTTGTAGGGATGTTGCTGATGGAGCCTTTCAAATAATTTACTGAAGCACTCTTTGTTTCACGATGCATAAAATCAAAATGTATTATCTGACAGCGCGCATGGAATGTATAGAGCATAAAGCACTCGTTAAATTGCATCTCCGTTAAAAGAAGAAGAAGCAATAACAGCAGCGTCTTTTCTCTCTATTCACAGCTATTTCAATTAGTGCCTAAGATTTCCAAGAGCAAGTATTTATGTAAAAAGATGACTGAGCTTACTTATGTTATTCTGAAAGTCTGTAAATGCTAACAAGAGAGAAAGAATGGATGAAAGAAGGGAGCATATGCATGCAAATCGAGTTCTACAGCATAGACCTTATAACTCAAAAGAAAGCATTAGTAAACGCCTTCTCCATGAGCTATTGTGTGAAACATGCTACACACAGATGCATATTGAAAATACACATTGAAAGGCCAGTTGTGAGATGTGTTTTCACAGTGAAATATCTAAGCTGTGTATTATGTTGCTTCTCCTCTTTGATTGTGGTTTAAGTTTACAGCAGAATATGAAATATTGTTCCTTAGGCGATTTAAAGGCTGTGCATTATTATCAATTTACACAAATTACAAAGAAAACCTCTAGTTGATTGTTTGTGTGTCGCCTGTAGGATCCTTTTAGCTTCTACTTAAGACACATGTAGAATGTAAGATGAGGCAACAATGAAAGCAAAGAATAATGATAAATTAGCTTACAGTAATACAAGACTTAATAACTCCACCCCAATACAATGCAAGCTAGTCCAATGTAGTTGTGCTTAGAGTATACAGTTTTCACTGGAACTTCTTTTTACTGAAGAAATAGTGCCAATAACACAGTTGGCACTGAGGTCAAGTATTGGGGATGAGATACATTGATGAGTTTTTGAATTGTAATTTTTCAAATAAAAACGACCTCCATTGAATTGGGATGGCAGCAGAAGATTCATGGACAGAAAACTCTAAACAACAGGGATAAGTGAGAGAAAGAAAATGTAATGTTAACAAACCAAGCTTTTGCAAATGCAAACTTCCTTCTCTTTGACCACAGGAACACATGACAGTATAAACTAGTCCGTGTACACCTCCAATCCCCTGCAGCCGACCAACACCTAAAGTCTGGATCCAACACTGATACTTGTAGAATCAATGGCGCCGTCGATACCGGACACAGACTGCCAATACCCTCGAGGCTCAAATCATTCACCTGTGGTGTCTTAAACATGGTGCTGTGGGTACATCTTCCCCATATGACAGCTGCACACCATCAAAGCCCACCAGCAAACCCAGGTGTGGTCCCAGCCCAGCTACGACGTGATGTCAGACACAATCAATATGCACGGAGATTGCAGCTGTAAGTAAGACCGTGATGAATGAGACAGGCTTGGAGGTGATTGTGCATGTCTGCTCTGATGGTGGTGCATTTAAATTGGGCTGTTCATGTAAATGTTTTTCCTTAATTGGTAGCCAGAAGAGCTTTATTACCCGAGGTGAATACAGATCTGCAACACAGGCAACGGAAAAGAAATTCAATTCAGATTTAATGAGCTGTAAGGGTGGAAATCTAGGTTTGTGCTGATAGGTTGAGCAGTGAGCCACTTCTCTTTGTACTGAGCGCAGAGATTTTCTCTTTTTTTTTCAAACTCCGGTGATTAATGTCCCATGTTTGACCTTATTGACTTAAAGCTCAAATGAGGAAATTGCTCTCGAGAGCGGTGCACTTTACCCTTCATTCAGACCAGCGTGTCTCATGTGTGGATCGTGTTTCCTTGAATGGCACATTGGTCAGACCCATTTTCCTGTGCAGAAGTGGGAGAGAAGCCAAATTAATTTTGAAAATGCTCTACAAACAGCTGGGATGGGCCGGACATGGCTGTACTGTGTGCTCAGGTGGACTGGACGTCATGGTCTTTACTGTTGAAAGGGCTTCTTGATTAAAGTGGTCTCTGAGAAAAATCTGCATGTTAGACAGCTCCTTTATGGTTGGGACAAATACACGACAGGAAAGGGCCACAGGGGGGGGCCCAGAGTAAAGATCTGAAAACAAAGCAGATGCCCATGCTGAAAGAATTCCAATAAATCCTCAAATAATAGTGGTTGCTGTTGGAGCTGTCGTCTTCACAAATCACAGCATGCAAACTCCTCACAGCAGATGAGATGCCACTCGTTTTAAAATGGCCACGCATACGCATGTGATGCCACACATGAGGAGATACTGTTAGAGACTATTTATCCATTTTAACAACCAGGAATTCTTATCAGGCTTGGAGAAAAACTAACTGAGTGCACAGAGAACGGTGATTTATGGACATCCTTTTTATGTTCGTGAAATCTAAATGATCTGATGCAGCAGTGAAATTGGAATAGTTGTAAAGGCACTGCATGGCAGCATCAATGTCAACCTCATGTACTGATAGATGACTGTAATAAAGTCGTGGTATTTTTCAGCCTATGTTGAGGATCCTGGAGGTTATGAGCAAAATGGAGATTTTGCATGAACATACTTAATATCAAGACGGCCATTTATCCTTCAATAACAGAACCACTGAAATCAATAGAGCCACTGATGTGTTTTCTGTATTGTCCACTGGCACAAAATCAATGTAATGCGGGTTTTCAGAATATCCTGTTAGACGTCTTAACTTGTGCAATTGGTGGATAATCTTGGGAGATTTCCTTTGGGTTTCTTCTCGAGCAGCCGTACAGTCAGTTTTAAGCGGTTCAGTTACAGAGCTTTCCACGCCGTTGGAGCAACTGTGTGATTACTGCGCGCTCTTCAGAGGCTCAGTGTAGCCTGCTGGACGGCTGGAGCTAATCTCAGTTTAGCATTTTCATACAAAAGCTGTCTTTGTGGTTACTCAAACAATGGCAGACCACTAGAATCCTCAGATCAGGCCGTCTGTGAACACAATGGCAAGTAGCCCTCAGTTCTCGATCGTCCTGAAGTGACAGTTTGTACATGTAAGCCGCCGCTCAAGTGCTCTCCCGGCGGACTGTCCCCGACGCCTTGATCCTTTGGCATCGACAACGCTTCGGACTCTTTCTGTATGGACAGCAGGACAGCAGCTATATTTCTACACATTTGTTTTGCACAATGCAGGCTTTAAATGAAAGACACATGAAGTACTAGATGAGACTAACCTCTTCAGGCAGGTGATAATAATAATATTATCTATCAATAATGCATTTTATTTATATAGCACATTTAAGAACACTTTACAGTGTTTAAATGGCAATCCATGAAATACACACACATTAACACACAGTACATTAATACACATTAATCAGATTTGTTCACATCATGTGATGAGAACATGGACAGATTGGGTTTGTGGACAGAACTCCAGAGGAAGGGGGGGAGCTATGGAGAAGCTGTGTCACCCCAGGTCTGTGGACGCCGTTTCATGTGATTGGACAGTTCCGGTGCCGCCGGATGTCCCTCACCTTCCACTTTCTTTGTGTTGGCCCTTAAACATCCTCCGAGCCAGAAACAACAATAAAATCATACTTCTTCTTCTTCTTTCTTTATTTTCCAGTAAAATTCTCATTACGCACTCGACAGCCGTTTTAATTCAAGAGCTCACCTCCCCATGTGCATGTGTTCCGCCAAAACAAGTTCCTTCCTGAGGCTATAGCGCCGCCCAAGACGATTGTGATTGGTTTAAAGAAACGGCAATGAACCAGAGCCATTTTTTCCCATACAGGAATGCTGGGTGGACTACCCGGACCCTCCTCCACCACGCTGTGGAGGAGGGTCTGGCTGAATGAATCGGTTGCAGGACAGGGAGCCAGTGGAGGTTTGGGACGAGTGATGTGGTCCCAGGAGCCTGAATGGGAACGCACAGGAGCAGATTCCAGAGTCCCGACCTCAGATGATTTTTGGGGGTCGCCAGATAGATAAAAAGTCACAAACCAATCAAAACTCCACAGAGCCTGGTGCATATTGGACAAGATAGGTGCTAAAGTAAACTGGCATTAAAGGAAATCAGTTTTTTTCCATGTGTTTACCCTCTGAGACACGAGGTTTGACATAACCCCCTACTCAAAACCAATACTCAAACATTTCATTTCAGACATTTATTTACTATTTTAATCATATATAACCTAAGACTTTGGTGAAGTCATTTCAAGAATTGAAACAATTTGTAAAACACATTGTACACTAAGGGTTGTTTTTAAAAGAGATTTGAGGAATTTCAAGAATCAAAACGTTTCAGGTTTAGCGCCAAATAATCTCTTTACACATTGTTCCGTCACTCAATGGAAAGCTGAGTTGGATCTGAACATTTTGATTGAAGAAGATATGTGAAAATGCAGTTCAATGCATAAAAAATCATTGAAATCTGCAGGGGGAGGCGTGTAGAAAAAGCTGTTTATACCTGATTGCAGCTCTTTCTCTCCTTGTCCAGCGGGGTGGGGGGAGGGTGCAAACACCAAACCAATTATTCTGGGGGGTCGAGACTCTAAGGTTGAGGACCACTGATCTAGCGGATTAAAAATGCAATTGATGTCAGACCAAAAAGTTTAACTATCATGTGCAATTTATATTATAAAAAGATTGCTACTTGGCATTCAGGTATCAATACAGAAGGGCCACGAACAATATCGCCATACTATGTTATATAGGTTTTTACCCCCAACCCTACTACAGGCTGATCATCTCACCTGCTTTCCCTCCAAACACTTGAGGACACAAGAGGCTGAAAGTCTGAACACACACTCCCAGCTCCTGGCGGGGGGGTTAGAAAGTGCTACAGCCGTTCTAGCATATTGTTGTAACATGCTTAGCATTTCCACTGGGCCCTGTTGAAATCCATACTTGGTTTATCATTCCTGCCGTGCATACTAATGAACCCCCGTGCTAACTGCCGAATCCTGCACGCACCGGCTATTTATAACCGTTACTGGGATCACAAATAAAAGCTGAGAGGTTTATAGAAAACTAAAGCAACAATATGCAGAGGTCTAAAATCCAAGAACAATGAAATGCTGCGTTACTGGCCGTAGACCAGGTTTTTCTTGGTCCATCAGCGGTCACATTGTGTTGTTGCAAAGGTTTTAATCATCAATGTGCATTAGCTGCTTTTGAACAAACTGCATAATCCATGCAGCTACATGATATATACGTTTAAAGGGAATTACACTTTTACTTCGTGTACTTCTTTTTTTCCCCTTTAGAAAATTAAATTGAAAAACTACGATTGAAATGGTACATTTTCATTGACTGTTTTCTATCCATACAAAACATAATAATCATGTAACTTGATTGTTTTGTATCATTCCGCTGTGTCCCTGGACCCCTCTCTAAGCAGCCTGTTTTATAATCTGCAGCTGTTTTATGACACATTCACAGAGGAATGTGTCACACCTGAGAAGTTTTTTTGCCCCTGCTGTAAAACCTCACATTCGACAATGAGATATTTTTGGAAGGGCTGCACGTCAAAACACGTGACACGTGAAAGCTAAGGGTAACATCTGCTCTCAAGAAAGAGAAAAAGGATAAATCCGCACATAGGTTGAAAGTGACCTATTGATAGTGTGATAGCTCTCGGTGCATGGTATTTCTTATGTAAACAGAAACACCTTTAACACAGATTCCTGAAGTTGTGAATATACACAACATTTATCAAAACAATAAACTGCATATAGTTAATATCCGAGACATTGTCTTGATTGTTTTGAGCATCTTTTGCTCATAAAACGTGACACGGGTAACAGCAGCCGACGCTGAGAGCTCAACCCAACCATTTAGATTAGCATAAATCTTTAAAGTGGAAGCTGTCACTCATTCGGTTTGACTGGCATTACTAGTGATGTGAGGCAAATGAAAAGTGGCTAGATAAGCCTTTTGTCTTTGTCTGTTAAATGCCCTGACCTTGGATTATTGAGCTTCTGTCAACTGCAGTCTCCACTTTCCATTGCTTATTTACCAGCTTTGTGCTTGTGTAAGGACGTTGTGCTGAAGAGATGGATGACAGTTTTGAAGCTGTCTTTACAGACACTCAAGACTGTCATTAGTCATGACCTCACCTGGCGCTCGGACGGAGGCTTTTTTTTTTTCTTCAATGTTTAGCATAATGTGTGTGAGAGTGAAAATAATAACTTGACATTTGAGAACAGCATCTGCTGTACGGTGGGGGCCGTGATGAGAAATGTGGTCTTGTTTGTCCATTTTGGGAAAATGTTTTGGACAGCATTGAGAAATGGCTGGGCCCATAATGTCATTATGCCTAGTTAGCTAACATTATGCCTGCTCGGATACTGAACTGATTCAACTAATGGACCAAATCCCCACTGGATGGTTATAAATGCAGAGGTTGTTGCAGTTTCCAAGGCTTTGGAAATGTCCTTAAACTCCACATATTAAAGAGTGGAACTCCTTAATGTGATAAATGGTGCCGTGTCTGCTGGCTGTCCTCATGAACCATTCATACATAAAGCCACGAATGCACGTATTTTTTACGCAATGGTGGGATGTAACAAAGTATTTACTCAAGTACTGCACTTAAGTACACATGTTGAGGTAGTTGTACTTTACATGAGTCTGTTCTTTTCTTGCCACTTTCTACTTTAACTCCGTTTATTATTATTTCAGAAGGAAATATTGTACTTTTTACTCCACTGTATTAATCTGACAGCTTTAGTTACTTTAAAAATTAATGTCATTTTATAAAATCGAACGTTTTATTACAAATTAAACTACCCAACAGTACATGTGACGCCCAGCAATGTGTGGTCACATTATGTGGTTTAATTATGCATATATTGAATAGTCGGCATGTGTGCATTGCTTTGTAAGGGCCTCATTTCTTCCATTTGGTGTAAATTCATTTTGTATGCTGTATTCCAACTTTCCACCACAAGGGGCCCTTACCCCCCAGCGTCGGTTCGGTGTGTTCCGAGGCACACCTTCCTTCCTTTTCTGCCGTCAGGTTGGTGTGTCACGTTCAAATTTTTTAGTCGTCAACAGAAACCTAGTCTAGGATCTACCCTGCAGAGACCTGAGGACCAGGTAACCATAGTCCTCAGATTGGACAGATAGTCTAGCTAGCTGTCTGGATCTACCCTGCAGAGACCTGAGGACCAGGTAACCATAGTCCTCAGATTGGACAGATAGTCTAGCTAGCTGTCTGGATGTTCCCTGCAGAGATCTGAGGACCAGGTAACCATAGTCCTCAGATTGGACAGATAGTCTAGCTGTCTGGATTTACCCTGCAGAGATCTAAGGACCAGGTAGCCATAGTCCTAAAGCGTAATGAAATGGCCAAAAAAGGAATTGCCGGCAGAACTGGAGCAATCCCAGAAGTGGAACGTCGTAGATGTAGACTTTAGCCCTATTCACATGGGACTAGCATTACCAGGGGACCTCATGTGATTTAGAAATTACCCCCCTAGTCTATGATTTGTGTGCCACATTTGTAGAGGATAAGCAAAATGTGTATTTAATTCAAATTTATGACAATATCCCCCACATATGTAAGGCTGATGTTGTTTTTGTATTGGCACAATTAGCCATTTGGAAACCGCAACTACACCTGCCATTAAATTCCTTGTTTCTGGGTGTCATTACAAACCATCTAAAGTAGCTTGATTGAATGGCACAGCTGCGGTGCAGTATGGTTCATGGTCTGTGAGGCATCAGTGTATTGAGTTTATTCAGGATTATGTAACTGCTGATGAGGCCGGTAGTGTTACGAATGTGTTGTCTGTCATCTGTGCCAGTGCTCAGGATTTAGCCTTTCTTTCTGCTCTGTGGCAGCATTTAATCTGTCAGACGATATTCTGGTCACCACACTGAGGCAGACTGTGCAAACCTTAAGTTCATTTTAATGCTTAACAAGCATGGAAGCATATGCTTTATTAATATCTGTGTTGAACAGACGAAAAAAAACAACAGTTGTGATTGGTGTTCCTTTCAGCCACACGCTGCTTTGAGTTGTGCGGGCTCCTTTTTAGGTATGGTACCCAAACAAAGACTTTTTTTCCCTTTTCAATTACCTGGCTCAAAGCTATAGGGATCCCAGAGAGAGCAAACAAAGCTTTTATCAGTCAATCACCAGCAGTGGAGGCATGTACTTGTGTGCCTTTAAAATTGGAGGCTATGTGGTTATTAAGCCTTTCCTTCTTCTGCAAGAAAAACTGATCTCTTCTGAGGGAGCTTTTCTCAACTCACTGATATTCTTTCACACATGAAATAGACCCAATAACAGCTGAGCTCCAGCCTGAGCCTGAACTCCAAAGTACTTTTTGTTTTATCGCCAATGGCCAAAGGTTGCCTTTGTGTCAATTACTGAATGTGACCAATACCTACAATGTGCCACTTTCTACTTCTACTCTGCTACAGTTTCTGTTACTAGTTACTTGACCCATTGAGATTTTTTCATGTGGTTTATACAGTAAAATACAACGTTTTGTTAAAAACAACATAACGGCCTACAAATCCATCTGAAGTGATAGATTATTAGATTAGACCATTAAACACACAACTGTTTGGATCCTTTCCAGTTTCTTATATTTGAGGGTTTTTCTAAATTGAGTGCTTTTACTTTTAATACTATAAGTATATTTTCTTGATGAGACTTATCTACTTTCACTTAAGTAACATTAAATGCAGGACTTTTACTCGTAAGAGAGTATTTCACAGTGTGGTGGTAGTAATTTTTCTTAAGTAAAGGATCTGAATACTTCTTCCACCGCTGGTAACCACCCAGAGTTACCCCATGTACTTACTGTACAGATGGTGCTTTTATTGCTCCCCTGAGAAACAGAATAATTCTTCTTTGCCTATAGGAGCTCGCAGTATCGTATGGCTGCATTTTTGAATTTGGGGAGAATTGTTTGCTTGATTTCACCTTTAGCATGCTCTTTGGAAGTCAATCTCTTTGGCCCCTCTCTCTCTGTCAGCAGAAGAATTATATTGGATAGAGAAACGCCAGGTGATATAAAACTAATGGGCTTTAAATTTAACCATGAGAAGGTAACATGATTGGAAAACTTTCAGAAGAATGTAAAATGATTCCTCAATGTCCCTGAGGAGGAGTCTGAAGCATCGGAGGACCTGTGTAATTCTCTCTCTGATGAAAACCCTTAATACTGATTTATCTGATCAAGAGCATCTCAACAGCTCTCTCAGGTCTGCTCGAGGAATACTAATAAACCAGCAACACCTTCTTTGGGAACATAACTGAACACACCTTACAAACAACATCATTTGATCACCCCTGGCTTATAACTGTGCCGTGTTGGATATTTTTTGTCTCTGCTAAAAAAATAGATTTTGTGATCACTTTCACTTTTAAATATGCCTACTCTCAAAAATGAAATATCATTTGTCAAGTGTATTGACACAAACACTATGATTAAGTAACTAACTACTAACACCAGTCTGAAAACAAGGGAAAAAGCTGCAAATGCTAAATCTCACTCAAACAAAGAAGAGTCCTGGTATTCATGTGGAAAATAAAATGCCGGATATGATTTATTTTTGGTCTGGGGAAAAAAAAGTGCATCCCTTAACTTTATCAAACCCAGTTTCAAATCATTTTCACAGAAGCTACTAAAGCCCAGTGTTTGATGAGAGAAAAACAAAAGCCGTGGCATCATTTTCAACCAAAATGGCAGTGGGAATGGCTGTCTGGTCAGAAGCATGGTGTCCAGATGGAAGAAGCTGCCAACGACTATGATCCAGTTCTACATGCAATCTGTTGTTTTCGGTTGGGACTGTATTGATCCTTTGCTATTAACTCCCAGATGGTTAAAACTAATTGTCCAATAAATTACCCCAGTTATTGCATGCAACTGTTTTTTTTCAACCATGGTTCTTTTGAGGTTTTTAAACTAATGAAGCAGCATTTTTGTTGAGTTGGACAGCCACAAAAACTACCCCAAATAATTAATGTGATTCCATGTTATTCTCAGAGTAAATAGGTGAGATTTTTTATAAAACTTTCAGACATGTAAAAGTGTGAGGAATAACTGGTACGGAGGAGTCGCATTTGCATATCACATTTTAAAATATCTATAAATATCTACCTATTTTTTGTTTTTGCTCTTCCTTCCAAAGCAAACATCATATTATTTTCATGGTCAAAGGGCAGGTGGATATAATCTGTTTCTGGTGCCATTAAAGAGCCTGGTGCCTCATGAAGAGCAGTGAATCATCATTTTCTAAAGATGTGTTAGATGTGAAATATTCTTCTTTGAGCTAAAATGGAATCAGTCTTTTCGGAGATTCGGAGGAAATCAAAGGCAGCTCCCAACACTTGAAGTACATCTGGTTTTAAAAATAAGAACAAAGGCTTCTCCAGTGTAGTACCTCTAAAATCTCTTAAGCCCTATTCTCTGTCACCCAGTTTCAGATGTTCACGTTCAGTGCAGTGCTTGGTGATACCAGACATCCTCACAGTGTGGGGCCAAACGACAGCGGTGCCAAACAGTAGTTTATGTGGGTCGACAGGGACGCGTTGCGGCTGAGAGACCTCTTTTTAAATTTGCTCCCAATTAAAGCCAAAGTCCCAGCGAAGCACACAAACTGTTTGCTTACAAAGCTGTTAGAGAGTCTCTTGTAATTTATCATCCAGCCTCACACGCGTGCATGGGGTCTTCCTGGACAGGTATCACCTTATGAAGGACAATAAGGACAAGCCTTCTTCTGTGGAAGCTTTGTAAGTCAAACGCTATAGATGCAGAGACCCAGACGAGACTTTCATGTGTGCTGGGTTGCATTTGCTCTCTCCAAAGGATGTGTCCTTTGCCTGACATCAGACTCGACTCGTATGTAGCCGTGGCATTTCAAGCTAAAAAAGCTTACCATCCCAATTTTCCCTGTGCAGTGAAAAGCAATAAATGGAATCCCTGTGGACCTTCGCACTTTAGAAATGCCTCTTTGTGTAAAGAGGAGGTAATCACGCATAACCGCTCAAACGTCATCTGGACATGGGAGTCATAAACGAGAGCCCGGCACTCGCCTCTTTGGCAGATTGCACTGTCAGGAGGTAAACAACGGAAAGAATGAGGAAGGAATCATCTGATAGGAAATGTCAGAGCATGATTGGATTAAAAAAAAAAAACTTCAAAATTAGGGTCATTAATCATGAGCTGGGAAAACAGTGACAGGTCTTGTTCTCAAAGGCTCTCCTCTGGAACTAAGCTGAGTGCCACCCGGAAATTGTGCAATTACCTTAATACCTGATTTAGATGAAGAGCATGCATGGCAGTGTCAATTGTTAATTGGGGAAAACAGCTCATATTATTTAAAGGTAATTGCCATCTCAAGAAGTCTAGATATCTAATCCTGTCTCTTTTATGGTGCATCCGTTTGTCTCGAATGCATAATTAACGCAATGAAATGATCTTAAATTCATCAGTGGTACTCAGGTACACTGCTCAAGTACAAATGTTGAGACACTTGTACTTTGCACACACAACACACAGTTTATAAAATACAATGTTTTAGTATAAATTAAACCGCCCAACAATATATAATTAAATGATAAGTTGATTAAACACTTAGTTGATTGACAGAACTGTTTGGATCAATTCCAGTTTTAAAATGTGAGGATTTTTCTGCATGGAGTACTTTTGAACCCTTTATGTTATATTTTTCTGATGATACTTACACACTTTTACGTAAGTAACATTTTTAATGAATTTTTACAGTGTGGTAATAGTGCTTTTACTTAAGTAAAGGATACCTCCACCACTGCCTATATCTGATGCTGTTCTAGAGGTGAAGTAACGGCTCTTCTTTCACCACCAAACTCACTCTCATTTAAATGACCACTATTCCCATGTTGGATTATGGTGGCACTTTATACAAGGTTGCTTGCAATAGCACTCGATCAAAACTCGATACCCTCTACCACACTGCTATGTGGTTTGCCACAAATGTCCCTTTCAACAGACATCACTGCTCCCTTTATTCCCCAGTCATCTCTTTCAAATCTGCTAACAACTAGAATGCTCTGGTAAAGATTCTTAAACTGGACAAACTCATTTCCATTTCATCTTTCAATCCTTGTTCTCTGACAAATGCAGTTGTTTTTCCACTCATACTTTCCCAGCTAAACTGGGTTTCTTCTTTTCTTTCACCCACTTCTCTCATCATACGTGTTGACAGCTGTCTGTATTTAAATAGTATTTTGTTTCATTTTAAACTATATCTAATGTGCTTTATTTCCCAGCCCTCCTTTCCTTCACCTAAGTGGCTTTGTCACTTGTCAGGTTGCACTGTAAATAAGAACTTGTTCTTAATGACTTACCTGTGAAAATGAAGGTGAAATGAATTTATGTAAAATGCGCAGTTAAGGCTGATTCTGAATATCTATATGAAATGTCTTCCTCTGGCATAGTCGGAACGGTTAGCTGCATCCCAGCCAGTAATCTACATGTCAAGTGTGACATCTTAAACTCTATCATCGTTGCACTCTCAGAAGGAAAATTGAAAGCTGTGCGATGAGTAGAAAACTTATTTTTTTTCGTCGTCCATCTCCCAGTCATCATCATTCACCCAGTAACCCAGTCCAGCACTGCAGAGCGCACACAGCAATTAACTGGGAGCAACAGGGTGTCCACTAATGTCTCACATTTCTCTGCTCACTGTGTCAATGTAACAAACTGCACCCCCGAGGGCTGCTGCCGCAGAATGATGGCACGGGTGCTGGAATTGACGGGGGCATGTTGGGAACCAACAACCCCCCCCACCTCCCCCACAGCCAGGACACCAGACATCTCACATGCACTGGCTGCCCCACTGTGTGATGCAGTGATTCCAGACAAAATCTAATCAGAAGCTGCATGACTTGTACATAACTCATTGCCAAGCTAATCAATGCTTATTCTGCATGGATTATTAATATCTGTTGTAAAATACTAGCCTTTGTTCCATGTGAGCTGCTGATTTTACATCAGGCAACGCCAATGTGGCCCTGTTTAATGCAGTGAGAACCACACTGAGGATGTGGGAAGATGTGTGTCCCATATCTAATTTCCTCCCCCACATGTGAAAGATGTCTCACTCGTTTAGTGTGTGTGAAAAGCCTGTGTGTGTATTTTTACAGGCGGTCTCTGTGTGGCCCTTACATGGTCTCCATAGGTGCAGTCACAGAGAAAGACATGTGCAGTGTTTCTCCATAGACTCGTGTTTGCATGACTAATATGAATGTGTGAATGCTTGTATGAGAGAGGAGTACAGGGACACAGTTCTCTATTGAGTAGCATCTTAATTAAATCAAATTCCCCTCAAAGACTCTACAGGCAGCTATTTTAGATTTGCAATTAGCCATGCTTCATACGGCTATCCGCTCGTCCACAAGTCTCAACTGGTGTGTTGTTAAGGCAATATTTCAGAACACTTCCTGGCATAATTCTCCTGAAAGCAGCATACAGCTGGAATGCACTGCATATTTAGCTTTATTTTCGGAAAATGACCTGATCACTGAACCGTTGCTTTTCCCACGGTCATATCCCAACAAATGGATAGTGCACGCGGGGGCATTATTCCAGCTGCTGTAATCACACATCCCCAGGCAAAGCTTTGTCACAAGTTTAATATGGATTTTAGTGGTGGCCGCACTAAGTGTTACACCTCCCAATAAATCACTCAAGGTTTCTCATTCGGTTTCATTAGCAGACCTTGATTTCATCATTCTAAATGCATATGTGTAAAGAAAACGATGCAGCCATTGTTGCTGATTCCTCAGGCGCAGTTCCATGTCCTCCCAGATATTTGACTGTAGCTCACTCCCACCACAACTGAGGCGTTGAAGGGTCTGTGGGACGCAGACTCAGAAATAGAGCAACAGTGAGTGAAACCTGTAAACTAAAATCCCAGGTGAAACAATAACCAACATGAGGCCGTAGAAGAGGGGGGTGTAGATAATCCAGGCAGACCTTAGAGCCAGCATGACCTTACATTGGGGAACCTCCGTACTGTAGCATATCTTTCCAATGTGTTCTTCAGAGCCAATTTTTGGCTGTAGGTTTTTAATGAGAATGTCTTATATCAGGCCATCATGGCCCTGTCTTGCATCCAACCTGATCTCCCAGAATTCCGTGAAATGAACACGGCCCCTTAACTCAAAATCTGTGGCAGTTTCACAGAATCGCCAAAATTATGTGATGGGTCCACGGAAAAGGTTGTGGGGGGGCTTACAGTTTCGTGACATGCAGGAAGAACGGGACAGTTGGGTTGAGGAAAAGAAGAAAGCGACTTCAGGAGACATTACATGCGGGACACAATCCCGGTCTCCCAGGTGACAGCCCTGTGTTTGACCCATCCACCCCCCCCCCAACCAACCTCCTTGAATAGTGCGCATGCGCCAACGTGCATGCAGCCTGTTGTAGTTGCTCCGTCTTCAGTCTTCTTACTTTAACTTTAATTGTCTTTTTTGTTTCTTTTCAACCGTCTTTTTTTGTTTCTTACGTGTGTGACTTCCAGACACTAAGTCACAACTTTACTACACTCTCCCAAATTATGCGAGTTGGGAGAATTTTGGAAAGCCATGGCACCGTCGCGAAGCAACTTAATGCCCGCTTTGTTTACACTCGGGACCAGCTGATTGCGCTGAAGCCGAACAAGGCGCCGTCTTGGGCGCCCCGGCCCACAGACATCCCCACGGAAATCTGGAGGAGGACACATCGAGGATGCAGAGGTGGAATGAAACGGCGAGGGAAGAGAGAGGGGTCCAGGCAACGAAGGCTTAGGAGAAGGAGTTTTAAGCCGTGTCTCCCCTCTCTCATCATGGGCAATGTGAGGTCACTGGCTAGTAAGATGGACGAGCTAACAGCGTTAGTCCGGAGTCAGCGGGAGTACAGGGAGTGTAGTCTAATGTGCTTCACGGAGACTTGGCTACACTCGGACATTCCCGACCACAACGTCTCCATCAACGGCTTTCAGACTGTTCGGGCCGACAGGGACTGCACCGAGAGCGGTAAGCGTAAAGGCGGGGGGCTTGCCGTTCTAGTTAACAACAGATGGTGTAATCCCGGTCACATTACGGTTAAACAGCGTATCTGTAGCCCGGACATTGAACTGCTCGCTGTGGGACTCCGGCCATATTATCTGCCACGTGAAATCTCACATGCCATCGCCGTTGCTGTTTACATTCCGCCCTCTGCCAACACGACGTCGGCGTGTAACGTCACCCACACCGCCATTGCCCAACTCCAGACTCAACACCCGAGTGCCCTCATTGTGATCTCGGGTGACTTCAACCATGTCACCATGACCTCCACACTAACTAACTTCACCCAGTACGTGAGCTGCCATACCAGAGAGGAGAGGACCCTGGACCTGCTGTATGCTAATGTCAGGGACCATACAGCTCTTCCCCCCTCCCCCCACGGGGCAGATCCGACCACAACCTGGTTCACATCAAACCCTGCTATGTGCCTCTGGTGAAAAGGCAACCTCTGACCTCAAGGACAGTGAGGAGATGGTCGGAGGAGGCCTATGAGACACTTCAGGGATGTTTGAGGTGACAGACTGGGATGCACTCTGTGAGCCACATGGAGAGGACATAGATGGGCTGACTGAGTGTATCTCAGATTACATAAACTTCTGTGTGGACTGCACTGTCCCAGCAAGGACTGTTCAGTGTTACCCAAACAACAAACCGTGGGTAACAAAGGACATCAAAACATCCTGAATGCTAAGAGGAGGGCTTTCAGAGCTGGGAATAGGGAGGAGGTGAGGGCCATTCAGGGGACCTGAAGGTGAAGATCAGGGAGGCTAAGGAGAAGTACAGGAGGAAGCTGGAGCGTAAACTCCAGCAGAACAACATGAGGGAGGTCTGGAGCGGAATGAGGACCATCACTGGCTTCAGACCAGCTGGCAGCAGAGGAGTTGAAGGCAGCTTGGACAGGGCCAACGAACTCAATCTGTTCTTTAACAGATTTGATGCTCCTGCTCCTGCCCATCCCCCCATTAACACAACTGCTGTCTCACCTCCAACCCCACTACTTCCCCCTCCCCCCCTCACTGTCCCTTGTCCTCCTTCCAGGAGAGCCCTACCTCCCCCTCCTCTAGCCCTCCGGTTAACACCTCTCTCCAGCCTGACTCCCCCTCCCCCTACCCCACCTGTGACCTCTGTGTGCCTCACTGCTGACCAGGTGAGAAGACAGCTGACCAGACTCCACTCTAATAAGGCTGCAGGCCCTGATGGTATCCATCCTGGGGTGCTCAAAGCCTGTGCCTCTCAGCTATGTGGAGTCTTTCACCATGTCTTCAACCTGAGCCTTAGTCTCCAAAGGGTCCCCATGCTGTGGAAGACATCTTGCCTCGTTCCTGTGCCAAAGACGCCACGTCCCAGTGACGCCAAGGACTACAGACCCGTGGCACTGACCTCCCACATTATGAAGACCCTGGAGAGACTGGTTCTGGAACAGCTGCGGCCCATGGTGAGACCTCTCCTGGACCCCCTCCAGTTCGCCTACCAGCCCCGGTTGGGAGTTGAGGACGCCATCATCTTCCTGCTCAACCGCATCTACGCCCACCTGGACAGGCCGGCAAGCACGGTGAGGGTCATGTTTTTTGACTTCTCCAGTGCTTTCAACACCATCCGGCCGGCCCTGCTGGGTGAGAAGCTGACAGCGATGAAGGTGGATCCCCCCCTCGTGTCCTGGATTGTTGACTACCTGACTGGCAGACCACAGTATGTGCGCCTGCAACACTGTGTATCAGACAGAGTGGTCAGCAACACCGGGGCCCCGCAGGGGACTGTCCTCTCTCCCTTCCTCTTCACCATCTACACCACAGACTTCAACTACCACACAGAGTCCTGCCATCTTCCCGAAGTTTTCTGATGACTCTGCTGTGGTTGGATGTATCAGCGAGGGGGACGAGGCTGAGTACAGAGCTGTGGTGGGGGACTTTGTCACATGGAGTGAGCAGAACCATCTACAGCTCAATGTGACAAAGACCAAGGAGCTGGTGGTGGATCTAAGGAGAGCCAAGGCAGCAGTGAGCCCTGTTTCCATCCAGGGGGTCAGTGTGGACATCGTGGAGGACTACAAATACCTGGGAGTGCACTTGGACAATAAACTGGACTGGGCCAAGAACACTCAAGCCCTCTACAGGAAGGGCCAAAGCCGTCTCTATTTTCTGAGGAGGCTGAGGTCCTTCAACATCTGCAGGACAATGCTGAAGATGTTTTATGAGTCTGTGGTGGCCAGTGCTATCCTCTTTGCTGTTGCATGCTGGGGCAGCAGGCTGAGGGTAGCGGACGCCAACAGACTCAACAAATGATTCGCAAGGCCAGTGACGTCGTGGGGGTGGATCTGGACTCTCTGTCGGGGGTGTCAGATAGGAGGATGCTGTCCAAACTACATGCCATCTTGGACAATGTCTCGCACCCACTCCATGGCTTGTTGCTCAATCACAGGAGCACTTTCAGTGACAGACTCATTCTCCCAAAATGCACTACAGAGCGCCACAGGAAGTCATTCCTGCCTGTGGCCATCAAACTTTTTAACTCCTCCCTCTAAGTGTCTGACACAACACACACCACACACACACACACACACACACACACACACACACACACACACACACACACACACACACACACACACACACACACACACACACACTTAGAGAGGTTGAAACTGGACAATATTATCTGTATTATCTGTTTTGTGCAATAACACTGGCCTGACATGTGTTGCAATCTCAAATACCACAATTATTATTATTATTATTATTATTTAACTTTTCACCATTCCAAATCCTTAATTATGTGAATTATGTAAATAATGTATAATAACATTCCTTTATGTAAATACCGTACGTATCCAATTCCTTATATTTCTTTATTTCTTGTATTTCTACACTATTTATAATATTGTGCAACTACAACACAGAGTTTCCCTTCGGGGATCAATAAGTATTTCTGATTCTGATTCTGATTCTGATTATTCAGATCTTCGGGCTTCCACACTACTCTCTACCATAGTCGCTCCTAATGCTACGTCATCTTCTCATTGACTTTACCTTGGCATTGTTTTCCGTGGTGGCCACCACAGAATGCACTGGTAACACTGTGATCATTTCACCGAATTCTGGGAGACCGGAAATGTCCCATTTATGCAACATAATTTGAGTTAGACATCAACATTTTAAAACTGCAGACCTGTCTCTTTCAGTCAGAGGAAAGAAAGCAAGCAACCTTTTAAGCCCACTTGTTTTGGCAGATTCATAATGTCATTGTGGTCCCTTGGGTGCAGCAGGACATGCTCGTCAAAGCTCTGACAAAATATTCCTGCTATACTGCTTACGTGATTTGTAACCTATCAGATAAAGCAGCCTAGCATGACTTTCATATAGTTCATTATTAGTACAGTACATTGAAAATGCCGTTTGACCATAGGCCAACTGGCCGTTACTGGAATATGAAAACAACTGAGCTGCAGCCACATGACGCTGCCCAGGAAGGTTATCTGTCTCCGATGATTTATCTCTTTGCTACCTAAAATTAAAGCAGGTATCTTATTAGGAAAGGTTGCTAGTTAGTTATGGAGGAAGAAGGGTACAAGGTGTACCTTCCAAATGACACTGAGCACGAGCCCATCCCCACTCCCAGAGCTTGTGGTCTGCTGTTGATAGCGCGGCATTAAATTATTAATGCATTTTCATTTGTGTGTGTTGGCTGTAGCCGATGCTGCAACGTCGGCCTCTCAGCAGAGTTTTTTTTTTTATATTTTGCTCAAAGATAAAGCCTCTCCTCAGTCCCCTGATGCTCAATAGCAACATAAGTAGAAAGTCATCCAAAAGATTTAGTGCCACTGGTGACAGAGCCTCCACTTCATGCCTACCAAAATACTAATTTGGCCTGTGATATCATTATCACCATCCGTCCCTGCTGCATGAAGAGAATGTGACAAATTCCACTGACTCCAATTAGGCTCTAGTTTAATTACGCATTCACCAAGGTATTAATTCCGATCCCTCTCCTGAAACCCTCACTGTTTCCAGTATGATGCATTGTCACCCATAATTTCTACACACGCACACAGTTCATTACTTAAAATAAGCAAGCCCACTGGCATCATTAAACCAAAAATCTGGTTGACTCATAATAAGATAGAAATGAAAGTGTAATATAGCAAAAATAATGTGTAATCTTTTAATTGAAGCACTGAGTAATGACAAAGTGACTATATTGCAAATTTGAGAAAAATGCCTATTACAGAATTCAGCTGTTTTGGATGTAAATCAAAAACAAATTTGTCACACAGTCCCATTTAGAATATCATTTTTTTGTCAGGGGTAAATAATTTCAAAGGTCCCCTATTATTATAAAGCTGTCCTTTTTATTATTATTCATAAACTGTGCCTTTAAATGAGCCATCAGGACTTCTGTAAGGTTGTGATGTCACAACTATACTGTGTGTAGGTAGAAAGTGCTGTTACAGGGCTGATACAGTCATTCCCGGCTGCAATGACGGTTGAGGCTGACCAACCAGAGCAGACTGGGCTTTTTTATTGGGAGGGGGGGGGGGGGGGGCTTAGAGAGACAGGCTCTAAAATGGAGTGTTTCAGTCAGAGGGTGAATACAGGTGTATTCAGACACAGTATGAGAAAATGATGTCTTTTTGAATAAATATAATAAAATGGGCCCGATCTGGAACAATCCAAGCACAGGTGTGTTTATAGCGTGGGCTCATTAATCCACTTCTGCTAATTTTACGAGGGTCGGTGCGCCCGGCACATGATTTAAAGCGGCTGTACTTGGTGTCTTAATTAATTTATAGGTGTGTTTTGGGCGTCACATACCTTGGCCAAGTGCTATTTTGATGGTGGATGTGCTAAGCAGGAAGGAGGGATTTTCAGGAGAAGAAACCAATCTGCTCGCGCGTGAAGGAAAAGCGTGCGAGCAGATCATATCACAATACTATTTCACAGTGTAATATTTTGGTTTTTAATCTTTTGCATGTGTGCTGCATGCTGTGCATGAGTCTTGGCGCTTCTTTTAATTTTCTGTTAAAATAACAATGAAAATGCTGCGTTATTGCCTTTAGACCAGGTTTTTGTTGGTCAATGGAGCAATGACTTCTGCTGCCTCAAGATAGCAAAAAGATTTTACCTGAACACACCTCCCTGTAAGACCAGCACGCCCAGAATGCACCTGAACACACCTGCCTGTAAAACGAGCATGCCCAGAATGCACCTGAACACACCTCCCTGTAAGACCAGCATGCCCAGAATGCACCTGAACACACCTCCCTGTAAGACTAGCCCGCCCAGAATGCACCTGAACACACCTCCTTGTAAGACTAGCACGCCCAGAATGCACCTGAACACACCTCCCTGTAAGACCAGCATGCCCAGAATGCACCTGAACACACCTCCCTGTAAGACCAGCACGCCCAGAATGCACCTGAACACACCTCCCTGTAAGACCAGCACGCCCAGAATGCACCTGAACACACCTCCCTGTAAAACCAGCATGCCCAGAATGCACCTGAACACACGGGGGCGGCTGTGGCTCAGTGGTAGAGAGGTTGCCTGCCAATCGGAAGGTTGGTGGTTCGATCCCCGTGCCTGCAGTCATTGTCGAAGTGTCCTTGGGCAAGACACTGAACCCCGAGTTTCCCCCGGTGCTGCGCATTGGAGTGTGAATGTGTATGAATGTTTATCTGATGAGCAGGTGGCACCTTGTACACATCTCCCTGTAAGACCAGCACGCCCACAATGCACCTGAATACATCTCCCTGTAAGACCAGCACGCCCAGAATGCACCTGAACACACCTCCCTGTAAGACAAGCATGCCCAGAATGTAAGACCAGCACGCCCACGGGCACATAAATGGATGAAGGTACATTTGCTATTAAACGACGGTGTTGGACAGGAAATTGACGACTGTGTCGGTATTAAACTATGAGACACTTGCGTCATCTTTGCGCATAATGTAGCAGACTTTTTTTTAAGTTTTCACTAACACCACCTTACTTTTTGGAATTCATGGTCATTAACCCTCATTTATATATAATCATACCTAATATTTGAGTTAAAAAAGCAGACATTATGAATTATTTGACTAACAGTTGAAATAGAATGAAAGTGATCAATTGTATTTGCAAAGAGCGTTGTAAGGAATCCAATCCATTTTTTGTGGAATATTGGTTAAAAAGAAACTCATATTTCATATATAGAGATTTTTTAAAGAAGTCAAATTTGACCCGAGGACAACAGGAGGGTTAAACAAGCTCATCATGGCCACTACTGGGTCACGAAGATAAGTACGTTTACATATAGTATCTCATGGTTTTGTGCTATTTTTGTATTCATTATATTATTCACACCTAGGCTTTTCCTAGTGTGACAAGTCAAAATGTCTCCCATGGAAACAGGCCTATTTATTAATGGGCCTTTAAAACGCCTACATAGGTTAATGTGGGCATTTTACCTTCTTTTAGTGATTTTGTGACATAGGATGGGGGTCAAATTCTGCTAGAAACCCAGAAAAGTCCCCCTGCTTTAACTCAGGAATACTAATCAACACATAATAATGTATAACTAGGAGGAATCTTTATTTACGTGGAATGTAATTTGAGCAGAAGAATATGGAGCGTGTCAAGCTCACTTTTTTTTTTTTTTAGATTAGAGTTGCCTATGATGTCAACTGGAGTAGTATTTTTGCATCAGACTATTAAAAACTGTTTAGTAATCTTATTTGACTGGGCACTTGTCCATAGTGAAGACTGGGGTTGGACCAGGCCAAGGATTCTTAATGTCCCTGTTCCAAACGGGTCTAGTGTGTGTTATCGTTCCAAATAAAGAATTCATTTCTAAAATCTCGTGGCTGAATGTTTGAGTCAAAGATGGACTGCTGGTCTCCAGAAACGGTTCCAGTCTCTCCGAAACTAACCAGCAGGAGTCACACGGACGCTGTTTTTATCCTAGGGAGCCGAAAAGACCCGGAGAAAGTCAAAGCGGAAGTGAGGGGCTAAGCGGAGCAGGAAAACTTTTTTTTGGGGGGGGGGGGAACTTGGAGACGCTGCATCACGTCGGAGCTGCGGGATGCAAAGTAAAAAGTCGAGTTAAGTTTCAAAGGCAACCTTGGTCGTTGAGGCACAATGGGACTCCCCACGCTGGAGTTCAGCGACTCGTTCCTGGACAGCCCGGACTTCAGAGAGCGGATCAAATGCCATGAAATAGAGCTGGAGCGGACCAATAAATTCATCAAAGACCTCATCAAAGATGGGAACATGCTTATCACTGCGCTCAAAAGTAAGTAGCCGTACACGGCCCTTTCCTTTTTCTCCCCCCCCCCTCTAGGGGTCCATAATCCTCTCTTCTATCTGGGACTACCTGAGAATTAGAGGATGCAGTGTGGAGCTGAATAACCCTGTGGTCTCCCATTGGGAAAGACTTTTGGCTTTATTGCTGGTGACAGGGTTTAAATCTGTACAAACCCACACATATGCTTCATCATTCTGAAATCTCTGTAATTCCAAGAGATTTTTTTTTTTTATTTTGCCTTTTTGTCCCTGGCTCCACTGCAGGGAGGCAGCATCCATACAGCAGGATCAGAGTCCAAACTGTCTTGGTGGTGTGAGTGGTTTGACTCTGCTCTATTAGCTCATCAGGAGGACACAGCCAGACATCTGGACATCATTAGTGCAGAGGTGGACTTTCCATTAATGAGATATAAATGGGCCTTCACCATCAAACCTTAAACCCGTCAGAAGTTAGTGCAAACTCTCCAACAGAGGTGGAAGATGGACTCAGATACCTTTTAGTTTACTAAAAGTAGGAAAACCACACTAAATATTCTCTGTTACAAGTAAAAGTCCTCCATTAAAAATATTACTTAAGTTAATTCTGGTAAGTATCATCAGGGAAATGTACTTAAAATATTAAAAGTAAAAGTCCTCCCAGCTGTGTTTTAATGGTCTAATCATTTCAGCTGGACTTGCAGGCCTTTATATTGTTGGCTAGTTTTGTTCATAATAAAACATCCGATTTTACAAACTACGTGTTTTGTGTGCAACAATCTAACTAAAGCTATAAGATAAATTATTGGAGTAGAAGAACGTGGGAGAAAAGGAAAAGTACAAGTAGCCTATACCGCAAATGTGTACTTGGGTAAAAACGTACTTTCCACCACTGGTCTTTAGTGACGTGCGTGAATGAAAACCGCATTGTATGACGATGCAAGCACTTTGTCATGGGTCATTGTCCTCTCAAATTCCAAGCCCTATCTCCAGTTTCACTATTCGGATTCAAGTGGACTTCCTGTTCTGCTGATGTCTGGAGGGATGGGAGGTGGGTCTGTTCACCTCAGAAGTGTGTCTGTAAAATGGAGCAAGATTAGAAATATAGGCCTAATAAATATGGAAAACAGCCACAGCAGTGTTGTGTAGTGCATGCACTAACACATCACTCAGTGCAATAATCCTTTTGTTCACAGTTCTCCCCAGCAAGGCCCTGTCACCCTTTACTTTGAGAAAGCATCGGGTTTTTCATGCATTCAATTAATGCATTCTTACACATGATATGTACTGTACGTGTTTTGGCTTTCTGCTGCTTTTGTGGACAAGGCAGTGACTAAATACCACCGGGGGGCATAATGACAGGTTGAAGCTGCACTTCTGAAAGTTTTAACATAAACACATAAAATATCAACATTTTATTAGTTTTGCCATGCAGAATTATTAGTAGTTCTGCACTATATATAGTTTTTTTGTATCGTCATCACAATTTTAACAGGCGCAATATAGGCACATTGTGAAAGGCTGTGACATATCGTGATAGACACAAAAGAGATGTTTTGTTAGAGGAAAGAAAATATGAGTAGAAAACATATTCCTTTTTTTAGTGCTGCCTTTTGTATTTAAGATAATGTTCAATTGATGAATAAAGTTGGAAATGATTTCTTTGTAGCAGCACAAATGCAAACCTGATACACTTTAGTAGCTATTTGTTTTTCGCGAGTAATATCAATAACGTTAACGCATATTGCATATTTACCTCATGGTGCAGCCCTAATTATTAGTCTGTATGTGTTTGTGACTATCTGCACATCTAAATTGGGAGTGCAAGCTAGGATACTGTGAGCCTTTTTTTACATTGTGTGGGTCTGTGGG